>NW_008349130.1:2353163-2365175 GCF_000622305.1 Nannospalax galili | reverse complement strand
TTATTTTGATATATCACAGTGAAAGATTTATCGTCCTCTTTTTTTTTTTTTTTTTTTTTTTTTTTTTAAAAAAAAAAAAAAAAAAAAAAAAAAAAGAATGGAAACGTTGATTTGTTTTGTCACATTTATTTATTTACTTATTTGTTTGTTTATTTGTTTATGTGCATACACATGTGGGCAGGTGTGTGTGTGTGTGTGTGTGTGTGTGTGTGATTCACAGCAACTTTTTCCTGTTGCTAATGTGTGCATGCATGCAAGTGCATGTGCACACACAGACACACACACAGAATTTTCCAACTTGTGGAATTTTGGAGATATACAGAATTAAACAATGTTCAAATAAATAACGTTCAGTAGGCCATCTAAGAGCCATCATTAGAACATTATGCGTCTCCCACTGGAGCTCCTTTCGTCTCAGCATCTCAGAGTGTCAGTGGTTTGCAGAATGCTCCCTTCTGCTGTGAAGTCTTGGTCAAACAAAATACGTGCAATTTCTCAAGTCAAGGAGTGTCTCAGAGACTGTATCCCCAGCCATCTCTCACTGCCCTTTGATGCTAGTCTATAGTTTAATTATGACACTTAAATATGAAATTATGGAAGATCATTTCATGCAACCTAATTATATTATCATTTGATAATATTACAGCTAATCAGCTGTATAGATAGCAAAATCTTGAGTCAACTAAATTTCACAAAGGTATAAAATACTTGAAAATATGAAGTTTTCTGATTCAAATAACATTTTTAGATTAAAGATATTTATAAAATCTAAAGTTATACTCTGTAGAAATTGTCAACTCAATAAATAAATATAACAGAAGCATGTTTTGAAAACTCAGGATTTTTTTTTTTTTCTTGAGACAGGATCTTATTCGGTAGCTCAGGCTGGCCTCCAACTCATGAAAATTCTCCTGCCTCAGCCTCATGAGTGTTGAGATTATGGGCATATGCCATCACAGCCTGCTTTAAGATCCAGATCTTCATTTATTCAGGTTGTTAATTTTTAAATATTAATGAATTAATTTATGCCAGGCATGGTGGTGCACACCTTTAATCCCAGCACACCAGAGGCAGAGGCAGGAGGATCACTATGAGATCGAGGCCAGCCTGGTCTACATAGTGAACTCCAGGCTAGTTGGGGCTTCTGAGAGACCCTGACTCAAAAATTAAAAAACACAAAATTTATTTATTTATACTTATTGGTTGATTGATTAATTGATTGTGTGTGTGTGTGTGTGTGTGTGTGTGTGTGTGTGTGTGTACACATGTAGAGTTTAGAGGACAACTTGCAGGAGTCAGGTCTCTTCTGCCATGTGGGTCTCAGGGATTGAGCTCAGGTGGTGGGCTTGGCAGTAGTTGCCTTTACCCACTGAGACATCTCATTGGCCCCATTAATTTTATTCAATAACTATTTTATAGTGCTATGAAATAAAGAATCCTAGGGGGTTGACTAAAATATATACTGATCTAAAACATATGGTAGAAGCTTGTTTCCTAATCAATAAATTTTGATATTAGAGGCATGCCAATAACTGTCATCAGATCCATATCCTATTAGTAATGAACTTGCAACATTGACAGTCTTTGGATAAGGAAACTCTGTACCTCATGACCCCCAGTCACAGATGATTAACCAGAATAGATAGCTGGCCAGAGCCAAACCAAAAGCATTCTTTCTCATCATAGCTGAAAATGAAAAATAAAAATCTGAGTCAACAATTGTGTTTATAATATTATTTGGGGGCCAAAGGAGGTCAAAGTCACAAAAGTCACTGAGAGCAAATGACTCACCTATTAGGGCATAGATTCTACCACTGTACTAGAGACAAAAATAAATGGCCAGAAATAAGATGGATCTTATTTTTTTTTCTCTCTCTCTCTCAGGTAATAAGACTGACTGTAGATATTTCAGAGTGACTGTAGCAATTTTCCATTGCTGGGGACCTAGGCTTCTTGGACTTGATGACTTACCATTCTGAAGGTTGCATGGTTATGCTGGATAGCTTTAGTTGTCAACTGGATACGCCTGGGTAGAAGGACCCTCAGTTGAGGAATTTTCTCCATTGGGTTGGCCTGTGGCCATGTCTGTGGGGCATTTTCTTGATTGTTTAGTGATGTGGGAGGGCTCAGCCCATTGTGGGCAGTGTCACCCCTGGGCAGGTTGTTCTGTATTGTATAAGAAAGCAGGTTGGGCACGGGCCAGGGGAACAGGTCAGCAGCATTCCTCCATGGTCTGTGTTTTAGCTCCTGCCTCCAGGTTCCTTCCCCAAGTTTCTTGGGCTCCCTCAGTAATGAACTGTGATCTGGGGGTTGCAAGATAAAAAAAACCCTTTCCTCCCCAAGTTGGTTTTGGTCAGTGTTTTTATCAGAGAAACAGAAAGCAACTACAACAGTGGTCTAAAACTCTCACTCATATCCATGTCGTAGACAGGATGAAGCAGAGAAGAGCAGGACCCTGCCTATGAATAAAAAGCTGTGTACCACCTTTCCACATAAATCTAGAACATGGGCATGCAGCCATGCAGAGATGCAGGAGTCTACAAAGTATGATCTGTAGCTGGTAGGCCATGAGTCCAGCTAAAGAAAAGGATTCTAATACTAAAGGAAGAAAGGGAGAAGAAATAGTGGAAAGTAATGAACAGCATCTGCTCTAGGCTGTGGGGTGAAGAAAGAGTGCTCAGAGAAGCAGTGAAAGGAGTCAACACACAGCCAAGAGGCAGAGATGCCAGAGAAACAGACAGAATGAGTCAGGGAGGGTCATCTCTGAATTTCAAGTTCCCATATGGCCATCTGCCACTACTGCAATAGAAAATGGCTTATGTGGGGCTGGAAAGATGGCTCAGTGGGTAAAGTGCTAGCACAAGGACCTAAGTTTGGATCCCCAACATCCATGTAAAAGCCAGGCATAGCAGCTTGCATATCCTGGGGCTCACTTGCCAGCCAGTCCAGCCAAAAATCAAAATCAGTGAGCTTCTGGTTCAGTGAAGAGAATCTGCATCAAGAAATAAGGTAGAGGGCTGGAGAGATGGTTCAGGAGTTAAGAGCACTGGTTGCTCTTGCAGAGAACTCGGGTTCGATTCCCAGCGACCACATGGCAACTAAAAACTGTCCATAACTCTAGTTCCATGGGGAATCCAACATCTTCTTCTGACCTCCATGGACATTTCATGACACAGATGCACTTACATACATCCAGGCAATGCATGTCTACACATTAAAAAGTTAAAATAATTTAAAAAATAAGGTAGAGACCAGATGTGGTGGTGCATGGTTTTAATCCCAGCACTCAGGAGGCAAAGGCAGACTGATTTCTGTGAGTAAGAGGCCAGCCTGGTCTATATAGAGAGTTCCAGGCTAGTCAGAGCTACAAAGTGAGACCCTAAAAAAAAGAGCAGTAGAGGATATCCAGTTTTGACCTTTGGCCTCTACATGCACATCACATATATGCACATATGCATATACCACACACATAGAAAAGCAGGAAGAAAATGATTTATGTGAGATTCCTCTGTACCCTTTCAATAAGCTTCATTTTTTAATCAGTGTATATTAATTGTGCAAAGTAATAGGTTTCATTATGACATTTCCATACATGCATGAAGTATACTTTGTTCACATTCATCCTTTCCACTTCCCTGTTCTTTTCCACACCTCTAACCGCCTCTCTTCGACTTCAGTGCACACCATATATACAGTGTATGCAAGGAAGCATGTAATGCTTGACTTTGTGAGACTTGCTCATTTTGTGTAGCATGATGGTCTCCAATTCCATCCGTTTTCCTGCAAATGATGAAATTTTACTCTTCTTCATGGACGAATGAAACTCCATTGTGTGACTGTCTCACATTTTTTTATGAATCCATCCACAAGCACCTAGATTTGTCCCATCACTTGACAATTGTGAGTAGTGCCACAGTGAACATGAAGCTTCACTGTTGTTTGGGGTCAAACAACTTTGTTTGTTTCTTTCAAGTGAAAAAACACATACAATATTTACTGTATTTCTTTTACTTTCCCCATTGATCACCCCTTCCCTCTCTCCTCCTTTTGCCCCTAGTCTCTAATAACCACAGCTTAACTTCTGCAAAATCAACTTTTAAAAAAATTCCATTTGAGTGAGATCATGCAGTATTTGTCTTTACATATGGCTTTGCTTAATGGCCAATGTCACCACTAATGACAGATTTAATTTGTCTTTATTGTTGAATAGTATTCAACTATGTATCTGTAACACATTTGTTTATCAGTTGACTCACACTTAGGCAGCTCCGCCTGTCGCTGTTGTGACCAGGGCTGCAGTTAGCCTGGCCATGCAGAAGCAGCTTCAACATAAGACTTCTTTGGATGTGCATGCTCAGTGGTGGTATTGTTGTATCAAACGGTAGTTCTGTTTTACAGCTTTTTGAGGACCCAGCATACTCTTTTACATAATGATTATATAATTTACTTCCCACCAGCAGCTTTAAAGGGATCCCTTTTCTCCATATTCTCACCGGCACTTGTATTTAGTAGCCAGTCCTATTGGAATTAGTTAGTATCTCATTGTGGACTGTTTTCATTTTACTTCTAATTTTCTTAGCTATCATATAAGCTAGTGGGTTTGACTATGACAATCACACACACACACACACACACGCACACGCACACGCACATTTAAGTCTAGATTCTGCATGTAAAAGAAAACAGATGGCAAACATATGGAATTTATTTTTTAGAGTCTGGCTTATTTCACTTAATGTAATGATGTTCAGGTCCATTTTTCTGAAGCAGTATAATTTTATTCTTCTGCAACTGAATAAAATGGTAATGTGTCTATATACTACATTTTTTAACCTACTCATCAGTTGACGGACATAGAGCCTGATTTGGTGTCTTTGTTATTGTGACTAGTCCTGTAATAAATGTGAATGTGCAAGTATCTCTATGATACACTGACTTAGATTCCTTTGAGTACAAACCCCACTGTTATAGCTGCATCATATGGTAGTTGTATTTTTAGTTTCTTGAGAATTCCACACTGATTTCTGTATTTCTATAGTAACTGTGCCAGTTTCCATTCCTACCAGTGATACGTAAGTTTTACTCTTTCCTCAAATTCTCACCAGCATGTGTTGTCAACTGTTTTCTTTTCTTTTATTTTTATTTTTTTTGTGGTCCTTTTGAGACAGGGTCTCCCTGTAGCCCCAGCTGGCCTGGAACTCACTATATAGACCAGGCTGACCTTGAACTCAGAGATCTGCCTACCTTTGTCTCCTGAGTGCTGGGACCAAAGGCGTGTGCCACTACGTCCGGTGTCAACTGTTTTCATAATGATTGTCATTCTGACTGGGACATTGGAGAGAGAATCTCAAATTAGTTTTAGTCTGCATTTCTCTGATGGTTACAGATATTAATACTTTTCAAATCTTTGCTAGCCATTGTATTTCTTCCTTTGAGATCTGTTTATTTGGTTTGTGGTTGGATGATTTGATTTTCTGGTGTTTAATTTTTAGAGTTCTTTTTATAGTGTCTAGATATTAATCCTTTGTCAGACTTTAAGTTGAAAAAGATATTCCTCCATTCTGTAGGCTGACTCTTCCCTCTGCTGATGGCTTCATTTATTGTGCAAGAAACTTTTTAATTTCATGCAATCATCTGCCAATTCTCGGAGTTATTTCTTGTTCATTGGAGTTGTGTTCAGAAAGTCCTGTCTATGCCTGTAGCTTGAAATGTTATGGGTAGTCCTCTTTTTATTTTGGTTGTTTACTAGAGGTTGGTCAATTTTGTTTATTTTTTTCAAAAAACAACTCTGATCAATTCTATGCTCTAGTCTTTCAATGTCGGTTTCATTCACTTCCATACTGATCTTAATTTCTTGCTATCTACCACTTTGGGGTTTGTCTTGTTTTTCTAAGAACTTCAAATGAATCATCACACTGTTATTTTTTAATATTTCATTTATTATTTTTTGTGTACGAGTGTATTGCTTACATGTATGTAAGCACACCTGTGTTGTGCAGTGCTTGTGGAGGTCAGAAGAACTGGAGTTATGGTCAGTTGTTAGCTGCCATGTAGGTGCTGGGAATCAAACCTGGGTCCTCTACAAGAGCAGCCAGTGCTCTTAACTGCTGAGCCATCTCTCCAGTCCTAATTAGATTATTATTTGAGATCCCTGGTTTTGCTTTAAAACAGAGTCTCACTCTGCAGTCTAGGTTGGCTAGAATTCATTGTGTTACATGGCTGGCTTTGAGCTTCCACTTGTCTCTGCTTCCTGAAGACACAGATTTCCACGGTGACTACACTGGTTTACATTCCACCAACAGAATATTAGGCTTCCCCTTTCCCCACATCCATGCCAGCATTTGTTATCATTGGTATTTCTGATCTTGTCATTCTTACAGGGGTGAGATGGGATCTTAAAGTAGTTTTTAATCTACATTTCTCTGATAGCTAAGGATGTTGAACGATTTTTTTTTCACTGAATTTGTACAAGTTTCATACAATGTGTTTTGATAGTATTTTGATCCCTTCCTCTATCCTCACCTCCCCTTATGCCCTGTGCCCAATTTAATGTACCCTAGGGCCTATAGAGTCTAATTTGTGTCTCCAAATGTCCTTCACTGTGGGTCCATCCACTGGAGCCTGGTTAATCTACTATGAGTCCCATGTTGAGAGAGACTGTCTCTCCCTTCAGAACAGCCATCTGTTGCCACAATTTCCTTTGGTGGGGTTGGGGGTTCTTACCCACTTCCTCATGTCTATGTTGGGATTTTTGATGGTTTGAGCTTGCACGGGACTTGTGCATGCCGTCACCATTGCTGTCTGAAAAACTGTTTCCTTGTGGTCATCTACCACCTCTGGCTCCTACAGTCTTTCACTTCCTCTTATAATCATTTTGCAATGATCCCTGAACTTTGGGAGTCAATACATTTTTTAAGTATTTAAGAACCATTTGCATTTTTTTTTGTTTTGAAAACTTTTTGTTCAGTTCCATGGCCCATTTTTAATTGGGTTGTTTGTTTTCTTGATGTTTAGTTTTATAAATTCTCTATCTTCTAGACACTAATCCTCTGTCGGATATAGCAGGCAATGATTTTTCTCCTATTTTGTGGCTGCTTCTTCATTTGATTGGCAGTTTCCTTTGTTGTAAAGAAGCATTTAATTTTATAAGATTCCATTTGTTGACTGTTGGTCTTATTTCCTGGGGTACTAGAGTACTATTTAGAAACTCCTTAAGTTTAAGGGTGCTCCCTACTTTTTCTTCTAGCGGTTTCAGGGTATCACGCCTTATGTTGAGGTCTTTGATCCATTTGGAACTGAGTTTTGTGCACAGTGAGAGACAAGGGTCCAGTTTCATTTTTCTGCATTTTGAAATCCAGGTTTCCCAGCACCATTCGTTGAAGGTATCACCTCTTCTCAGTGCATATTTTTTACTTCATTGTAAAAAATCAGGTATATAGTTGTGTGAACTTCTTAGCTGGGTCCTGTATTCTATTCTATTGACCTGTGTGTCTATTTTTGTGCCAGTATCTTGCTGTTTTTATGACAATGGCTCTGTAGTATAATTTAAAATCACGTATAGTGATATCTCTTGCAGTATTCTTATTCAAGATTTCTTTGCCTCTTCTTGTTTTTCATGTGTGTGCTGTCATATAAATTTTGAGAATGTTTTCTCTATGTCTGGGAGGAATGGCATGGGAATTTTAATTGAAATTGTAGCAAATCTATAGATTGTTTTTGGTAGGTTAGCCATTCTCATAATATTAATTCTTCTGATCCATGAGCATGAGATATCTTCCCATCTTCTAGTGTGTTCCTCAGTTTCTTTTGTGTCTAAAAGTTTTCATTATAGAGGTGTTTAATTTATATCCACCCCTTTGGCATTGTCAACTCCTTGAATTCCAACAACCTACATATATCCTTTTAAAATGTTGCCTCCAAGGTTTCTGTAAGCTTTCTTCCTTATTCTTTAATTTTTTCTGATGATGTTTGCAAGTGAGTGCACTAGTTTTTTTTCTTTGGTTTTATTTGTTCTGATCCTGGTGTGGTCATGTTTTCTTGTGTCACTAAAATATATATATTTAGCTCAAGAATTTACATATTTTAAAAAATATTTTATTTATTTTATGTGTATGAGTATATTGCCTGCATGTATTTAAGTATACACATGTTGTGCAATGCCTGAAGAGGTCAGAAGAGGGCTCTCATCCCCTGGAACTGGAGTTACAGATGGTTGTTAGCCACTATGTGGGTGCTGGGAACCGAACCCAGGTCCTCTGCAAGAGCAGCCAGTACTCTTAACCATTGAGCCATCCCTCCAGCTCCAAGAATTTATACTTAATTTAAAATTATGTTTCCATCCGTTTAAGTTTCTCTGTTAAAATATTGAAACTTTTGCTGTGTTTACTTCAAACTCTTTGAATTTCCTTAAAACAGTTGTTTTAAATGATCAGTTGTTTCATACTGATTGTTTTCTGATCAATTTATACAAACTTTTTAGGTGAAGACATGATTTCCTGAAAGCTCTTGATGCTTTTAGTGTAAGTTATCACCGGGGTTTTGAAAGATTTTGTTTTTATTCCAGTCTTCCTAATCTGTTTGTGCCTGTGTCTCCAGAACTTCTAAGATAGTTGTTTATTTCTCCAAGCCTAGTTGCAGTGAATGGTGCCAAGGTCCAGTGTCCCTGGGGGTCTGCTGTTGATGAATTATCACTGCTTCAGTACTAGAAGACAATCCAAGCCAGGTTTGTCCCCAAAACACTGTTGGTATGTTCAGAAAGAATAAGCAGAGGGCTGGAGAGCTTGCTTGGCAATGAAGAGCATTAGCTGCTTGGACACAGGTTCAGTTCCTAGCACCCACATGGTGGCTGACACCATTCATAACTCCAGTGACAGGGGATCAGATATCCTCTTCCGGCCTCTGCAAACATTGCATACACAGGTACTATTACATACATTCAGGCAAAACATTCATACACATAAAAATAAATAAATAAATAAATAAATAATAAATTAGAAAGCGAAAGAATTAGCAGAATACCTAGAAAGAGTTCTTTGTCCTCATAAGATTCTCCTTCTGGCTGGGGAAGGCTCAGATTCCCTATCCAAAGTTACTCACTTGTAGCCAGAAACTAAGGATTCACTCCAGGCTCCTCTATTACACCTATGACCAATGCCACCAAATTGTCATGCCTCTTAAGCCCACATCCTTCTAAGACTTACATAACACTGGGGTAGAATCAACATCCTCATTGCTGCCTATCAGTGAAGCAGACTTGGGCCCCCAAACCACTGCAACCATCTGCAGGTGATACTAGCTGGGATGGAAGTCCCATAGACAGGAGTTACATACCTTGCTGGAGGCGTTAGAGTGTACCGGAAGCTCTGTGTACAGGCAGGCCCAGTTGTGGGGGCCATTAGGATCTGCCCAGTGTTATATTTCACCAACCTAATATTAGGTTTCAGAGTAGTGTCTTACCTGTTGTACTCCCAGAAAATGGGAGTGTGCACAGCCCTATACTGTCAGAGGGTGGGATAGTGTTAGTGAAGGCAGTCCCTCAGCCACCTAGGCTGATGCTAAGTGGGTCTCACACACAAAGACCTGCACAGAGGCCCATCCTGCAGCTAGACATAGACTGAAATCTGAGTCCATCCCATTGGCAAGCAGGTCTTTGCCTGATGCCAGGGCAATTCTAAAGTCCCATCTGTGAACACTAGCTTAGCGATAGCTGATCTGCTTGAGTTTGGGGGATGGGTGGTAAATATAGTACTCTGGCCACTAAGGCTGACACTAAGCTGGGTTACACCCAAGTTTCATAGCACACAGGACATGCTTCAGAATGAGGCAGCTGTGTCCAGGGCTATAAAGTATGCAGGCTGAAATGCCAGTCGATTTCATAAGTGTACTGGTAGCCTCCTGCTAACGCTGGGCCTATCTTGAGGGTCTGTCTGTGAGTGCTGTGGTTTCTACTGGGTGCTCTCATCAGGGTGGGTCTGGCACTGTGTTCAGAGAGGAAGCATTTTCATTTCAGATAAAAAGATCCAGCTTTTGTGCTTTACTCTCAGCAGGTAGAGTCCTGCTTCACACCCAGGCAACAGTGTTGGAGGAAGAATGGTAGGGCCTGGCCTGATCGTGTTCCCATGCCTCAGTCCACAGGATTATTGACTGGTGGTAGGGGTTGTGTGGCCTTGGGATGCAGTGGGTTTCACTCTGGTGGTCCTGGTCCTGGGTTTCAGGTCTAGAAGTTGGACTTAATTCTGTCTCTATCGCCTATGCATGTTAGGCTGCTTGAAGGTGGAGGTGGTAATGCAGGCAACTCCTTCTGCCTTCTTCAGTACATTTCTTCATTGTGTTATGCTAATAGCAAGTGGGTCTTTCAACTGATTTCCTTTGCTCTTGAAGAGGTAGTTTGGTGTGTTTGTAGCTGTTCAACTTGATATGTCTGTGGGGAGATAATCATGGAGGCTCAGCCATCATCTTTTTCTGCCTCCAATACGATACTTTAATACAGGTAATTTCTGTAATGTATTCTCTAATTTCCCAACTTCTGCTGCATCCTGGCCTCTTTCCCAGGATCTCCCAGTGCTTGCAGGAAGGACACAGAAGAGATAACAGAGGCTGAACTAGCACCATCTGGATCCCTCAGTGATGGGGAGTCCAGCCTGGACATCATGGACTTATTTGTTTATTTATTTGTCTGTTTGTTTATTTAAAGAGAGGCTCTCCCTGTGTAGTCCAGGCTGCCCTCCAGCTCCTGTTCTCCTGCCTTTGCCTCCTACCTTATGACTCCATGCCTGGCTCATTATATTTATCGCGCTCTCACACTGTTGTGTTGCTAGGTGTTGTACCAAGTGCTTTGCGGAGACTGTGTCACTCAACCCTCATTACAAACATACATGCCAATTATTGCTCTTTCTTAGTTCTTGACACCTGTGGAAATAAGATTTGGAAGGCCTCACTATTAGCAGGTAAGCAGGGCATAATTTGAAACAGAATCCTAAAACCTTGCTCTACATTGATACCTGCAACTCCCACTAACACCAGGCAATAGCAATCAGACTGGCAGCAGGATGAGCCCAGGACCAGGCTGTGCCTGAGACCTGGCTGCCTCACTAAAGTTGGGCAGACACTGAAGACCGTACTCAATGATGCATCCTAAGCCACAAAATGTTTGGAGGCTCACAGTTCCAGGAGATCTGAGTCCCTCTTCTGACATCTGCAGGCACTGCATGGCACAGGTACACTTACACACATGCAGGCAATGCACTCATACTTAAGGAAGAGAAAGAGGAGGAGAAGGAGGAGGAGGAGGGAGAAGGAGGAGGAGGAGGGAGAAGAAGGAGGAGGAGGGAGGAGGAGAAGAAGAAGAAGAAGAAGAAGAAGAAGAAGAAGAGGAGGAGGAGGAGGAGGAGGAGGAGGAGGAGGAGGAAAAGGGAGGAGGAGGAAAAGCGCGAAGGAGAAGGAAGGAGGAGGGGTCATATGAACCAGTGACTCCACTTTTGGGTAGATCGCCAAAAGAATTGAAAGAAGAATCTCAAACACATAGTTGTACATCTGTGTTCAAATCAGAAAAATTCACAGTAGCTGAGAGAAGTCTCAAACACACACCCATGGATGAACAGATAATAGACAGATAAACAAAACCTGGTCTATAAAGAGACTAGCATTCAACATTATAAAGGAAGGAAATTCTGAAACGGTGTAACAAATGGGCCTTAAAGACATAATTATGCTAAGTGTAATAATTCAGTTACCAAAAGACAAATACTTGTATAGGTACTTAGAGAATTAAAATTCATAGAGACGGAAAGAACAGGAGTTGCCAACGGACGATGGGGATTTACTGTGTCCTGGTACAGGCTTTAGAATTTTGCAGGATTCATGTAGATGGACAGTACTGCACAACCACATGAATGTGTTAATGCCACTGCACCGTATACTTAAAATCGCTAAGCTGGTAAATTTTACATTGTGTATATTTCATCACAATTAATTAAAACATATTTTTAAAAGGTTTTTTTTTAATAACCACAC
>NW_008349130.1:2339072-2353113 GCF_000622305.1 Nannospalax galili | reverse complement strand
CCAGAGCTAGGCTGCATCTCTTAAAAAATTTGGCTGTACATTTTTAGGTTTACAGATGAATTATTACAGTTATACAATATTGTATTCAGTATAAACTCTATAAGGCATAAAATTAAATGAGGTTTTAACCTTTAAAAAAGATCTCCATTTCATTATTAAAATACAGAGTTTCATGCAGAAAACTTCATTTTTAATGCAATTGACATTAAGATATTTGCACATGGGTTTCTAATCTCTTTTTCTGAGATATGGCAGATCTCAAAGATATGTCATTCTGTAGCCCAGGCTGGCCTGGAACTCATGATATAGCTCAGGCAGATCTCTAACTCAGCAGTCCTCCAGTCTCAGCCTCCCAAGCTCTAGGATTACAGGTGTGAGCGACCATGCCACAGTCAGATGGTTTTGTTGCTCTGTACTCCACCTCAGCTTGACCAAGCACTTGAACAGCTTAAAACAAAGGATATCTCTCTCTCTCTCTCTCTCTCTCTCTCTCTCTCTCTCTCTCTCTCCTGCAGTTCCTTCTGTTTCTTCCCGGAGGTGATGCTGATTCATCCCTTGGGTCTTTGGTTCATAAAATATTATAGAATATTATTTTTCCCAGAAAAATCTTCTAAGGTAGCAAGCATTCTTGACGAACACATTTCTGGAAACAGAGTTGCCAGACCCGAGGAGAAAAGCTCTAAGTGATACTGTCCCTTAAAAGAGGCCACTTTAATTTGCACTTCTTGTAACAGCGAGCTCTGCACACTCTGTTGTCACCCACACCATCTATACAGAATTTTCTGTACTTGCCAAACTATTAGGGAGAAATGTGACCTCATAATCCTTAAAGTAGAATACAGAAAGCTATGTATATTCTTCTAATATGAATTGTATATTCACATTCATTAAAAGCATGCCCTAAAGCATGCCAGCAAAACCTGCCAACCTAAGTTCCTTCCCCGGGACCCATACGGCGGAAAGAGAGAACTGAATCCCGTAAGTTGTCTTCTGACCCCCACTCATGTGCTATAGCGCGCACGCGCACACACACACACACACACACACACACACACACACACACACACACACACAATGTAATTTTTTAAAGCCATTTTAAAAGCATGCTCTCTGCTATTCCAGTGTACATATTTTCACAGTTTGCCTGTTGGTTTTGATGGGTAGACATATTTACTGACCTTTTCCTTCATGGTTTCTGGAATTGTCCATTCTATTTACACTGTAAAACATTGAAATTGAAGTTTTTCAGGTTTTCCCAACTTCAGTCTAGGAAAGAAAACAACAGAATCTTACTTTGAGCAAAAGCAAGCTTCTAACTTTTAAAATAATTATTTTACAAGTCATAAAACTATTTCTCTTATACACTGGTTGTATACACAAAGGCATTATGGACTTGCCCCCTTCCTGGCAAGGGGCATTTTTAAGTATTTCTCATAATTGTAGGCTAAAAATATGTCTACAAAAACATTACCACCCCTGAGCATATGCAAGATTCATTGTTTAGGACTTGAGTAGCCTGTGTTCTGTTCCAGCACCCAGATAGAGGTATTTACAGTCTTAACAACAGTCTCCAATAAACAGTCACACTGTGTGGGAGAACCAAATTTGAAAGAGGACACAGTTGGGCCTTTGTTATTTGTCAGTGTGGAACTGTTTCTTACGGTTTTCATGTGACAGGTGATTAATATCACTGCTAAGAGACATCCAGTAAGGCATTTTCAGAGTGGAATACAGCTCAGTGGTAGAACATTCCTAGCCTGCAGGAGACCCAAAGCCTTGAGTTCAAGCTTCAGTAGCACAAAGAGGAAAAAATTCCACTAAAGTGTTTTATTCAGTAATGTTAAAAAATATTTCCAAAGTAATGGTTTAATTAACTTGGTGCTTTTAGCACCAATGTATCCGAGGGGCTCTTCCAGAGTTATTTTTGCTAGAACCCACCTCAAAGAATAAAACTCTCAATAACTTATTTTCTTGCAAATAAAACACAAAATATATCAAACAAACTGCACTGTCATAGTGAAAAATTTCATAATTCCTGACAGGAATTCAATCCAGCACACAGGACCTCTACCACCAACTGTTTGAAAAACCCAAAGGGAGCAAAATGTCCTTTTTTGCATCCTCCACTTTCTTGCGTATTCTCCAGAGGTCGGTGAGAGTGAGCTGCTTCTTCCAAAAGAACAAGAAACACAAAAGTGAGAAACTACTGCTCCCCGAAGTCGAGAACTACAGTCATCTTGTGGCAACCCTGAACCCATCTCTGGATCCCACCCAGCACATCTTGTGCTGAGTCCCTCTTGGATCCTCAGGGCCACATCAACATGGGACCACCAGTATTTCAGATAACCAGAACTTGGAAATAAAACCTTCCTTCTTCTCTTCCTCCTCAAATGAATTATTTACCACCTTTATGATACTCAACATAACTTGAATTGAGTGATGCTGTCATTAAAGCAAGCAGTACATAAACTGTAGATTCTGTTACTTTCTTTGCCATAATTAAATGACAGTTTTTTCTATTAGAATATAAGATCAAATCTTACTCTCCCCCATTATTGCACTACCAGTACTGTTCTGAACCCTTTCCTCCACCCTCTGGCTAATTGCCTTCATCAAACTTTCTTGTTTTTGTTTGTTTTTTCTTTGGTGCAGGAGATGGAAAGCAGGCCTCATACATGCTGGGGAAAAGCTCTGCCACTTAGCTGTACCCCAGCCCAGAGGTCTATGTCCTACATCTCATGTTCAAGTACTGCTATGAACAGCCATTTTTCCTCTCTGTGCTTCTCTCTCTCATATGCATATATAATTTGTACAAAGGTTGTTTTATGGACTGGCAAGATGGTTCAGTGGGGACAGGTGCTTACTGCCAAGTCTGATGACCTGAGTTCAATCCTTGGGACCCACAAACTCTATCCTCCACTTCTTAAACCC
The DNA here is from genome assembly GCF_000622305.1 of Nannospalax galili. Taxonomy (NCBI): domain Eukaryota; kingdom Metazoa; phylum Chordata; class Mammalia; order Rodentia; family Spalacidae; genus Nannospalax; species Nannospalax galili. The sequence goes on along the minus strand of NW_008349130.1, from coordinate 2,350,182 downwards.
TCCTGTCACTTGAATCAAGGTGGTTGCTGTGCTGATTCCCCAGGTCAGCTTCCACCCCTCGTTGACTAATATAAGGTCAATTTGGATCATGGAAGTCGATTTCTTCCTTTTTTGACCTGCACCTTTTTTCACTCCTATTCCTAACAATAGGGAAGGGTAATTAGAGGTGAATATGATCAGGTCTACGAAATGTATGCATGGAATCAGCACAGCAACCACCCTTGATTCAAGTGGTAGGAAGGTTTAAGAAGCTGAGGATAGAGTTTGTGGCTTGGCGTTTGTAAAGGGCCTGTTTTCAGAATGGGAATCCCTTTATGGCTGGCGGTGGTATGGTCCAGGACCATGGTTTTGAAGCAAGGGTTAACAACACTTTTATAAAGCCTGAGGATTGGACAATGCTCTGATAAGGCCGTCTGTGGACTGGTTTATGACCAGTGGGGCACAGGGGGAGTTGTGCAATCTCCCTGTACCTAGCCCCTCCCCTCTCCCTCTTTTGCCCACCTATAGTAGTCCCCTTTTAGTTTCATGTACTTTTCTGCCTTAGCTTCCACATATGAAAGAAAATATGATACTTGTCTTTGTGGAACTTTTTACTAATTTCACATTCATTTTCCTGTGTACAACATAATTTCATTTATTATGACTAAGAAAAACTCCATCATTCAAATATGTGGAAAAAGGGCTAGGGGTGTATCTCTACAGCAGAGCACCTGCCTAGAATCCCCAGTGAGAATGAGTGCATAGATATATGTCACATTTCTTTCCCTACTCGTCTGTTGTTACCTATGTTCCGGGGAATTCAGGTTTGCTTTTGGGCTTTAGTCTCATTAATAAGAGAATTTAAAAATAGATGCAGAGGAAGCTCAAGGATCATTCTATTAGTCTGAGAGAGCAAAAACAAGGTAGGCACACTATAAATCTTGGCAGCTGCTAGGAGGGAGATGGGGAAGAAGAAGAGAGAAAGACATGCCTTTCGAAAGAGAAAGCAAGCAGGCTCAGCCATGGAGCAGTGTGGCAGAAGGTGGGGCTTCTGAGGACAGAATGTCCAGATGGTCAGGGAAAGCCACAGTCAATTAAGAAAGGGAACAAGCCCAGGTGTGGTGGTGCAGGCCTTTAATCCCAGCACTCCGGAGGCAGAGGCAGGCGGATCTCTGCGAGTTTGAGGGCAGCCTGGTCTCCATAGTGAATTCAGGCCAGTTGGGGCTACAGGGAGACCCTGTCTCAAAAAGAAAAAAAAAAAAAAAAGAAAGAAAGAAAGAAAAGAAAGAAAGAAAGAAGGAAAGAAAGAAAGGGAACACACTCCTAAGAATGGGAGTGGGCTAGTGAGCTGAGGGAGAAGCCCCCAAAGCAACACAGATGCGGCTTTTCCAGAGAACTTGAGTTCACAATCTCTAAATTCCCTTCTGCTGGTTTAGGAGCTGAAGGTTAAGGCTCATTCAAATGTTCTTCCAGAGGACATAACATTTACTCATTTTAAAAGGTCCATTCTCTTTTGTGAAGCCAGGTACACATTTCTGACAATAGCTCAGACATAACCCCATGGCCTCTCCTTCCCCAGTGTGCATTCTAGCAGGGTTTCCTATTTATGCCAGTGAGATCACTTTCGTCTGCAGAGAAATGCTTCATTGTGTTCTCCAGAAATCTGAAGAGCACACACAGCTCGGATAGAGCACTGTTCTGCGAGCTGTAGTGAAGTGTATCCAAGAGATTTTATAAGTGGCTCTTTTATCCAAGAGCCACACTGCTCAAAGGTTTTGCATCACTTCTGAACCAGCTTCCTATGACTGGTTGTAAATCTACAAACAATTGAGATGGAGTTTTTCATGTGCTGTAAATTCATCCATTTTTAGCTGTTTGCCAGTTTTTACTGATTCTAGGGAAAAGCCAAAAGGATAATGAAGCCATGTTGAAGATTCTGATTCCTTGGCTCCATTACCACCCCGACACAGTTGATAAATACTGACAGGAATCTATGTTCTTGTAGCCCCTTGTAGAAACCATGTTCTCCTCTCAGTACTTTGAAGGAGAAGTTACACCAAATTGCTGGTCACATATTGGGTAAAACGAGGCTCTGAGAATTACATGCCCCAGACAACTAACTGTAGAGAAGTCTGTTTAATAGCCCTGTTCCGGCTGAACCCAAAGCCCCTGTCTTCGGTCAATACTAGGCTACTAGTGCAGCAATTGTTTATTTTTTGTGACTGCCAGACCCCTACTCATGTCTCTTGCCATGTGTCAACTTTGAACGCTTTAGCAATGTAAAGAAAAATAGATTCTTCTTCATCTGCTTCTCCTACCAACTAATTAAAAAACACAACTCAATTATGCAGACATTGCTTACCTGGAAGATTCATGTGGGGAGAGATTAGAAAAGGTAGAAAGATTTCATATGACAATAGGGAAGCAGCAGGAAATGTAGACTGTCCTTGTCAATTCAGAGTGCAGAGCTGCTTTGCAATCAGCTTTATGGAGGAATCATTGCCTTTGGGGAATAATATGCAAATGTTGTTTAGGTTTAGATTATGGTGCCAAGAATCTGTGCTCTTGGCTTCTGGTTAGTTACCTCTTATCTGCCTAATATGTGGTACTCAAGTCTCCTAAGATCAAGGATGATCAGGGATGAAGAGATGGCTCAGTGGTTAAGAACACTGACTGCTCTTGCAGATGACACTGGAGCACCCACATGGTGGCTAACAGTTGTCTGTAACTCCAGTTCCAGGGGATCCAACACCCTCTTCTGATCTCCGTGGGCATTGCACGACAAGGGTGCACATACATGCATGCATGCATGCAATATACACATACACAAATAAAAAATTAAAAGATCAAGGATGGTCCTGATCCATTTTCTTCAGTCTTTTTGCCAGGCAGAAAATGATCCCAAAATTAGATTTATAACTATAAATGCCAGAGGCACAGTGATAACAGAGGCACAGTGAGCAGTCAGTGGGGTCGACTGGGGAAGAAGAATCACCACAGTCTAGTATACTTTTAGAATACATTTGAAAAATCAGTGGAACTAGTATTGTGGCTTTGGGAACGTTGACACAGCCCTAAGTTCCCACACCAGAATTTTCACAGCCTAGCCAGTCAGGGCTATAATCACATATAACCATGTTCTTGTATAACTGGTATGAAAGAAGGAAGGACACACCCTGCATTCATAGGAATAAGATAAGAGATAGAAAGTGAAAATAGTATAAAAATGACTGCTAAAAGATATGTGCAAGGTAATTTCAAGAAGTGGGAAGAAATAAGAAGTCTGTGTTCACATTGCATGAGGTGGAGGCACTCAACCATTATCAATGATCACATACACGGGCCATCCTTCCTGTGGCGTTCACTGTTCATGCACGGTCTGTGCTCTAGTTTGCTTCCAATTGCTGTGACAAAACACTGACAAATACTAACTTGGGGAGGAAATGTTTTATTTGGTTTACATCACCCAGGTCACAGTTCATCAGGGAGCCCAAGGTAGGAACTCAGGGCAGGAACGTGGAGGCAGGAGCTGAAGCACAGGCCATGGAGGAAAACTGCTTACTGGCTTGCTCCCTGGTCCATGTTCAGCCTGCTTTCTTATACAATACAGAACAACCTGCCCAGGGGTGGCACCACTCACAGTGGGCTGGGCCCTCCCATATCACTCAACAATCAAGAAAATGCCCCACAGACATGGCCACAGGCCAGTCCAATGGAGGCAATTCCCCAATTAAGGCTCCCTCTACCCAAGTGTGTCAAGTTGAAAACCAAAGCTATCCAGTATAATTGATCCCTTGTCAACTTGACACACAAACACATTACTGTCAAACCACAAGCTTTCCATTTCTTATCCTCAAGGTATGATGTTCATATCACAACACAATACAACTTTAAAAGTCCCACATCTTTTAAAAAAAAAAAAACACTTTAGAAGGTCAAAGTCTCTTTTAAAAGTCTTTTAACCATGGTCTCATGTAAAATCCAAAACAAGTACTTACTGTCTTATTTCAAAGGGAAGAATGGGGCACACCTGAGCAAAACCAAAGTCCAGCAAAGTAGCTCAAGGCTGCACATCTGGGATTCACTCACGATCTTCTGGTCTCCAAAGGGTTTTGGCAGCTCCACTTCTCTGACTCTGCTGTCCACAGTGCACTCAGCTCATCTCGCAAGCCCAGGCCGGCTCCACTCCACACCTGTTGCTGCCCTTGGTGGTCGTCCCATGGTCCTGGCATCTCCAAAAAGCTGGGGTCTCCACTGAAACTGAGGCTGCACCTTTACCAGTGGGCTCTTCTGGACTCTTGGGGTGCAAAGCCTCAGACTCCATGACCCCTTCAGTACTCTCAAAATCAGGATGGGCAGCAAATTGCATTTATCTGTGCTATTTGGGTGACGGTGCACATTTTTATTATTCCTTTTTAACTCAATCATTGCTGCCCCCTCCAAATAGCGGAAAAGAAACCATGAATCTCAGGATGTCTATTATTCAAGAAACAAAATCCCCAATAGAGATGACACCTTCATAGGACTGTTGCTCCTACAAGTCTTTATTCACCTACATTATGAGTTAAACCAAAATCTCACTAGATTTGAGAAAAACCTAACCAAAGACATTGTTAGAATTATTTGAAACATGGATGGACACAAATGTGGTTAAGATAAATCTCACTTTAAGGTAAGAGTTTAGAAAATAACTGATAAAAACAATTGAACTGCAACAGTATGCAAGAAGAAATTAATATACAAACTGTTAGGTAGCTGGACAGACATTAGCAGGCTTGGGGACTGTGCTGGATAGCTTTAGTGTCCACTTGACACATCTGGGTAGAGGGAGCCTCAACTGGGGAATTTCCTCCATTGGACTGGCCTGTGGCCATGTCTGTGGGTCATCTTAATTATTGAGTGATGTGGGAGTGTGCAACCCACTGTGGGTGGTGCCACCCATGGGCAGATTGGCCTATGTTTTATAAGAAAGCAGGGGCCAGGGGAACAAGTCAGTAAGCAGTTTTCCTTCATGGCCTGTGCTCCAGCTCTTGCCTCTAGATTTCTGCCGAGTTCCTACCTTGGGCTCCCTCAGTGATGAATTATGACCCGGGAGATGTAAGACAAAAGAAACCCTTTCCTCCCCAAGTTGGTATTGGTCAGATAGAGTATTTTCTCATGGTAATGGAGAAACAAACTAGAACAGAGACCATTGAGGATGGACCCCTTCCTTATCATACCAGCGTTGGACTACACCTTCTGCTTCCCTGATAACATGAGAAAGAAGCATCAGCTTTGTCCTTCTTAAGATTTAAAACGCCGTATAAAAATATGGAGGTATCACAGCCTTGTTGAGGCCCAGTAAAGGAAAGCTTCTTCCTCTAGGTCAGAATAAAATCTGAGTTCTACCTCTGGCTCTGGGTGGAGACGTCATCGTAAACTGCTCTAAACACTGAATATTCCTCCCTTAAGAGTTAATCTGACTGGATCTGTCAGTCATCTGGCCCAAAGGCCAAGCCTCAGGAAAGCTGATATAGCTGCATACAATGCTAAGGAGATGAGAGGAACGTTTACCTCCTTAATGGAATACTGTACTTGTACATGCCAGGGGTGCTTCTCTTGGGGTGGGGTGGGGGGCTTACTCCCAGATCTTTGTTAAGCCTTTCCATTTTTCTGAAATCTAACTTAAAAACATAACTTGTCCTTTCCTTTCTTTCCATCTCTTCTTTGAATACTTGCCAAAATCCTAAGCAAGCCTTCACACTCTAAACATTCTCTCTCCTCTGAGGGACCCTCCTACCCCCATGCCTCACCTACCTGCCTTTTTTTTTTTTTTTTTTTTTTTTGAGACAGGAACTCACTGTGTAGCCCTGGCTGGCCTGGACCTTGCTATGTAAACCAGGCTGGCCTGGAACTCACAATTTGCTGGGATTAAAGGTGTGAACCTTCATACTCAGCCAATCTGCTTTCTTCTAACTCAAAGGCAGGGTTTTCTCTTCCTTACCTTCCTCCCAGAACCTGCCAAGATTACAGTTTGCTTGCTCCTGTGGTTTTTCACTCAAATGTTAATAAAAGTGCTTGAACTTGAGTCAGTTTTCAAATTTCTTTTTTTTTTTTTTCTGGTCTTTTTGAGACAGGGTCTCCCTGTAGCCCCAGCTGACCTGGAACTCACTATGTAGACCAGGCTGGCCTCAAACTCACAGAGATTCGCCTGCCTTTGCCTCCCGAATGCTGGGATTAAAGATGTGTGCCCACCACGCCTGGCTCAAATTTCTTTATTAATGAGCCTAAGGACATTAAAAAAAGAACCCCAATTCCCTGTAACACAATTTTATGTGAGTATGCCAGCAATAAGCCATTGGCAAACAAGTTAGATTCTAAACTCATGGGAACTAAACCTACTCCTTGCCCAGGAGCAAAGTAGCTATATTTTTAAGAATAGTAACATTGTAAAAGAATGTTTAATTTTTATTTCAGGAACACTTTGGAAAACTTCTTAACCTATAGTAGCCTTTAATTTTTGATAAAGGAGAATAAAGGTATAAATATGAAATTCCTCTGAGCTAGAGTGTAGCTAGAGTGATGTGTGAGACCAGACATAGGAGAGGGAGAAAGGGAAAGAAGGGGGAAGGGAAGAGGGTAGGGAGAGACTGTTTCTTAAAATTGAAACATTCCATCCAGTGGGAGGCTGCTTAAGACCCAGAGAGTAAAGGACAATTATAAAGCTAGGAAGCTCCTGAAACTGAAAAGATTTACAGGTCCCTCTCCACTGTTATAAAACTAATAACAGCTGCTGGGGAGAGAAGTCTCCCAACCTGCTCAGCTCCTCAAGTCCTACAGGGAGCTCCAGAGATGCAGCTTTTATAAGGTGCTGCCTACGGGGGTGGGCTTTTGGGTGATGCAGTTATCTTTGAGTCATTCATGTTCCTGTGAGTAACCCCAAAGAACTTACTGGTCCACTGACTTAAATTTGGGTGGAATTTCTTTAGTCTGTTATTGGTGCTTTATCTAGGGTGAATAGATGTTTGTTCATGTCCTCTCAGAAAAGTCACACAACAGATGGAGAGATGGAAGTAGAGGGAGTCATGGTGTGAAGGGAGAGAGAAGAGGAAGGGAATTTCTTTTGAACACACAGTTTTGCATATATTCTTATCTTAGCATACCCGAAACAGCAGCAAAGGAAAAAAAATCTATTTTTTTTCTGTTGGTCCTCATCCTAACTAGATATTCAGCATCTATATGTCAGTTGATATGAAGGTTATGCTAATTAAAATTGCCATCTAGAAATGTGGTGGTTTGAATGAAGAATGTCTCCCATAGGCTTCAAGTATTTGAGCACTCTGTCCTCAGTGGATGGTACTGTTTGTGGAGGTTTAGGTGTGACCTTGCTGGAGGAAGCATGTCAAGGAGGGCAGGTATGATGGTTTGAATGAGAATGTCCCCAAAATGCTCCAGGTATTTTGACATTTTTGTCCCCAGTGGGTGGCGCTGTTTTGGGAGGTCTCAAGGTGTGGCTATGCTGGAGGAAGCACGTCACTGGAGGGCAGGCTTAGAGTTCTTAAGCCTTGCCAGAGCTCAAGTTGCTCTCTTGCTTCCTGTGCCTGCCTGAAGATGTGAATGCTCTGCTTTCTACTCCTGTTCCAGCCACCTCTGCTGCCACGTCTCTCCGCCTTGACAGATTGCAATTCCCCTGAACTGTAAGCTCAAATAAATTTTTCTTTCTATAAGTTGCTTTGATCAGTGTTTCTATCACAGCAACAGAAAAGCGAGTAAATACAGTGGGTTCTGACAGGCCACAGCTTTATTCTACTTCCAGTCTCTCTGCTTCCTGTGTGTGCTTGATGATATAAGCTCTCAGTTTTCTGCTCCAGGTGCCTCTTGCCATGCCTACCCCATCATGATGGACTCTGATCCCTCTGGAACCATAAGATCAATAAACTCTTCCTTCTATAAGTTGCTTTGGTCATGGTATTTTATCCCAACAACAGAAAAGTAATTAACATTTAAGTTGGTACCAGAGAGTGGGCTGTTGCTATGAACATGCCCATGTTGTTTTCAGAGGAATGTGGAAGATTTGAAGTTTGGATTAGAAAAGCAGTTCAAGAGGGAAACAAGAACTTAAACTGCAACTGGGATATTTTGGCAAAGAATCTGGACACTGTCTGTCTATAGCCTAAGAACTTGCTTGAGGCTAAATTAAAATGAAATGGATTAATTTCTTTGGAAATTTCAAGACAGCCCAACAGTGAATCTGTATCATGATTATTAATGGTGAGTATTATGCAGATATTCACAGTGAAAAAGAACAAGTGGGGCAGAAAGAAATACAAAACGTGTAAGTCTGGAGAGAAAAAGGGCACTAGGGAGCTTAATGTTGCAGTCCAGGGTGTCCTAGAAGAGAGGTACCCATTGTTAAGGAAATGAGCACCATTTGTACTCAGCAATGAAAGGAGCGCCCTGAGGGCAAGACCTCACCCAGCTATTTGTCCTACTTGTGAAAGGAAAAGCCTAAGGAGCTTTCTGCTCCTAGAAAACTATACCATATAAAAAACTGTTGGTAATATGGATGAAGGGGGCCAAGATCCACCCAAGCTGAAAATGAAAGTTGGCAGTGTCGTTCACTTGCTGCTAACTTTAGAGGCATGAAAGACGCAAGAGTGAGGGGGTCACTGATTCTTCCTCTGTGGTTTCAGAGAGTCTCTGAGGCCAGGCGGCGTATTGCAGGGAAGTCCCTGCATAAAGCAGGCCCTGACAGGCCACTGTGTGAAGCTGTGAAGATGAAGCCTAGTTGGAAGTGAAGACCCTAAGAGGCTGGAGAAGCCAGAACTGTGAGACATTTGCCAAGGAGAGTTGTATATAGGAAGTGGTACCAGCCCAAGAAAAAATGTATGCTACAGGCAGCAAAGCTGGAGGGGCTGAGCCATGTAAGCCATTTAGAAGTCCAGTCCCATTTGGAGCATCAGACATGAAGTACAGGATTTGGTGTGTGCCTTGCTGGCTTTCAGTCTAATTTTGGTCTGGTATTTCCTCACTATGCTCCCCACCCCTCCCTTTTGGAATTGAAATGTATACTCTATGCCATTGTATATTGGAAGTAGATAATTTGCTTTTTGATTTTGCAGGGGTTTACAGTTAAGAGAATGCCTTGAGTCTCAGAAGAGACTGAGCTTTTGAACAGTGTTGAGACTATGAAAGACTATGGGGACTTTTAAAGACTATGGGGACTAAATGCATTTTACATTATGATATGGCATGCGCCTGTGGGGGCCAGGGAGTGCAACATGGTGGTTTGAATGAGAATGTCCCCCATGGGCTCCAAGTATCTGAGCACTCTATAGGCAGTGGATGGTGCTGTTTGTGGAGGTTAGGCAGTCATTCTTGCTGGAGAAAGGATGTTATTGGGAGCAGGCTTTGAGAGTTCCACAGCCTTGCCTCATTTCTGGTTTTTCTCTCTGCTTCCTGCCTGTGCTTGAAGATGCGAGTGCTCAGCTTTCTGCTCAAGCCACCTCTGCTGCCTCACCTCCCCATTGTGATGGACTCTTTTATCCATACTCTGGAACTGAAGTCCAAATAAACTTTCCTTCTGTAAGTTTCCCTGCTCATGGTGTTTTATCATAGCAACTGAAAAGTAACAAATATAGAAAGGTTGTATCAGAAATTTCAGTCATATGAACTATCTTTTCCATATATAACCTTGACCATGACTATTTACTTCTGAGAGACTACGGTAATAGTCAAGTAATTCTTAACTTGACTAAAACAGGCTTAGTTAATAAAGTACTAGAAAATAAGCCTAAAGTGTCTTTGCCACTTTTGTGGGATCCTAGGTGGCAGTTTTGTCAGATTTATACCGAGAAGCAATAGCACTGGCAAAAGTATTGGTTGTGGATATTAGACCATCCACTCAACTCAAAGCACTAAGCTTTTTGAAAGCTATGTTACACTTCCGAGTGCCCTGTCAAAAGTAGATAGCGATCACATCACAATGCTTCTGTGAATTTAAGAAAGCAAGGCAACAGCTCCTTCTTTCAGCTTGTCCGCCTCCCTTTCATATTTTACAGGTCAGTCCTGGGTATCTGGGGGCACTTCCCAAGCTTTTAAACCTGCACTTGACCTCTGAGATCTGGCCAGGTCTGACTACTCCCAGCAGTGATGTCATTATCTCAAAAGAAGGAAACAGTTCACTGAAATCAGTAGTTTTGATTTTTAAGATAAAATATCCACCCCAGCTTCAGACCCAATCTTCTCAAGTTTTTAGAGTGGAGATACATTCCAATGGTCTGTTTTTGGTGGTGGTGGTTTTAAGAAGTGGCCTCCCTATGTTGCCCAGTCTGGCCTTGAACTCACTCAAGTCACCTCCCCACCTTAGCCTTTGAGTGGCTGGGACTCCATGTGTGTCATAGCACTGTGTTCAATGTCCTGTTTTTTGTTTTGAGAGAAGAAGGAAATGAAAAAGTGAATCAAACAAAGAGAAGGACCATGTTCAGGGTGGAGTGGAGGGTTTGGTTGCACTCGGTGATGTGCGTTGCACTAGTCAGGCCTTCTGGGAGCATCACAACCTCAGGAGGAGAAAGGTAGAGCGTCAAGGTTTGAAGTCATGAAGGCAGATGTTGATGACCAGGAGCAGTTTCTTAAGATGTCTCCGAGTTATCTTAAACTCCCTATCGTTTTCAAAGAGCTTATTGTACTAGCACAAAAGGAGAATCCTTAGGTCTTTAACAAGGATAGAACATTCAAACAGGCTAAATTCCCTTAAATTTGTCTTTGAAGTAGGAAGGTGACCGCTGCAAAAAGTATTAAAGGAATAAAGATTTCCCACTACCTTCCTAGATGACGTGAATAGTCAAACACGTGAACTGCAGCCTGTGGTCTCATCAGTCAGAATTACCCTTTCCATGCCTGGACAAGGAGGATGCCACTCTTGTATAAAAGCAGGACTGGTTCATGTGAATGAAAACTCTAGGCTCTCCCACATTGGTTTCCATTAGAAACGCCAAACAAGAAAAAAAAAGTCCTGTTCCCGTGAACCTGAACACCAGTCCTCTCATTTTCTGAACTGCATGCCTGGTTACACACAATGCTGTGACCTGTATGTCTGGTAACCTTTGGTTACCTAGGAAAACTGCATGACTTCATTTTTTTTTTTTTTTTT
>NW_008349130.1:2291489-2338968 GCF_000622305.1 Nannospalax galili | reverse complement strand
TTTTGTCTTTTTGAGACAGGGTCTCCCTGTAGCCCCAGCTGTCCTGGAACTCACTATGTAGACCAGGCTGGCCTCAAACTCACAGAGATCCGCCTACCTCTGCCTCTCAAGCGCTAGGATTAAAGGCGCACACAAGACCACAGGCCAGAAGATTATCACTATATTAAGAAGAAAATCAGTTCTCCTGCCACACCCCCCTACTTTTCACACTTTCTAGTGACTTATAATGGATTCTCCCTTGATTACATGACAGCAGGAACACTGCAGTCTTAGGGTCATTAAAACAAGTGAGCACATGTTTAGTACTTACTAAAATACTTACTGGATAGAGGGGTCACATCATTTTATTACAAGTCCCCTTTTCACATTTCCCACATCTTCCCTGTCATACTATTGGTATTCTCTTTATTTAGAACAAACAGAAAATCTCACTTTAAATAATCAGGTATTCCATACATTTAGGTGAATATGTTTTATTAAATGCATACTAGTATCTTTCTGTAGTATGTGAGTATACATAATAAATTAAAATGTATATTTATTAAATATAAGTAGATATAATACCAGAACATGATTATTCCAGGTGAGAAATCAAAATAAACCCATTTTTAAGTATCTTTTGGTCATTCCAAATTGATACTGCTCATAAAAAAATACACCAGTTTTCCCTGTGGAAAAAAAATTAATTCCATAGCAATGTAATTAAGGGACATGTTTTATTTCATAGCTTTTTGCAAGCGAAACTGCTTTGATACAAAAAGAGTTAGTGATACAGGTGCCACTGTCCACTCCAGCAAAAGAAAACCTCACATTTATATGAACGCACTTTGCAAGTCTATTCTTACAGTATCTAGGTCTAATATCCGGGTCGCGTCTGGCTGTACTGAAAGGAACAGCACAAAGATGCTGGCAAGTACTTGTACACCATGGTACTCGCAACTGCTTGAAGTAGTCTCCTGTGAGTTCTCTGTTGGTTACTGCTTGACGAACTATGTGTAGATGTGTTTTCTTTTTGCCCTCCACCTTTTAATTGACAGATAAAATCATCTCAGAAAAAGATATCCCTGTTGTGTTTGTCAGCTGTTCAGAATTTCCATAAAAATAAGAAGCTGTCATGGGGTATCCCTTAGTGTCAGCTATCCATGTAGTGCTGTGGTTGTCAGAGAGGAGGCAGACTTACCTGTAGACACAGTAACTGATTTTAGTGTGTGCTCTACACGTTACAGTGCAGCAACACTAGTTCATGTTAAACTCTTCCTTATCACATATGATGTGACTTTAACCCCAGAAAATCTGACCAAAAAGTGATACAGATCAAATAAAAAAGACAAATACACAAATAAGGCCATCTGCAGAATTTTAAACTCACCTCCTGCAATATTTCACAATAATTTCTACATCGTATTTTACATCATTCATTTAAATAATAAATGCTCAAGGAAGGGCCTTGGTGGAACCAGTTGCACTATCTCTTTGAAGACTTGTCTAATTTGCTGGCAGGTGATTTCCTCTGGGGTGTGGGGATTTTAGAAGGCTTGGCTGTGGATGGCCGAGAACCTGCTCGGGGTGTAGGTCTCTGTGTCTGAGGGACAGTCTCCACATCTGAGCACACAGACTGGATTTCTGAAATGTCAAAGTCTGATGCATCACTGCCTCTGCGGCTGCTGGCCCTGCTGCCTGTCTTGCTTCCCGCTCGGCTTCCAGGGCGGCTGGGAGTCTTCCTGGAATCTGAAGGGAGAAGGCAGAGACAGATTCTCCTCTTATTCATCTGCAAATGATTTTGCAAAACTGACCTATGTGTACCTCAACATGTTTTTCTTGCCCTTAGCAGGCACCCACAAATACTTTGGTCTCATGGCCTTCCACAATTACTCAAGGGTAGGCAGACTCATTCTGAGTAGACATTAAATGGCAACAGCTAGACTGACATACAGGAGATGCTTGGGCTTACCTCACTTAAAACTGATTTACCGCAAGTAGACATAAGGAATACCCCTCTTATTGGAGAAGATGTTGTCCGATGCTCAGCATGCATGCCGCGTATGGACTCAGGTCTAAGTCTTATTTGAGGATGAGCAACTTAAAGGATGCAAGAAAATTCACGCCTCCTGAGCTCAGAGTGCAGTGTTTAGGGTGTTAATAAAAATGTAAGAGACATTGGTGGAAGGCCTAGTGAGGCTGGGTTTTCCTAGTTACTAGAAACAGCCCCATGCAATCTCTGGCAGAAAGGGCTCCCAGCTTGCAGGGCACAGCACTGACTTAGGTTTCCAATGCCCCGAAAGCCACGTACTATCCCAAACAGGCTGCTTAGTCACTTGTTTCCATGACTCATTTGTCTTCTGTGTATGTTGGAGCGTTTTATTCCAAAACAATATAGCTCTACCAATTCAACATTTCTTTCTAGTTAGGAAGGGGACTTTATAAAGTCCAGATCATCACTGAAGAAGGAAATGTCCCCCTCCCCCACCACTCACCTGCAAATTGTGTTCTGACTCTGGCAGCTGCAGTTGTTATCAAGCCGCTGTCCTCCCCGGAGTGGAAGCTCTTCCCTGATAGATACCCTGGAAGTCGAAGCTTGCTTCCCTGGATTGGCGTTCCCTGTATTTGACCAATGCAGAGACAATTTAAGATTCTGATCATGTTTCCCTGACACCATTTCTTTATGAACACGTAGAAGACTATACAGGACCTCATAAGGGCTTCGATCACACAAGCACCAGGCTCTTACGTGCTTTCCTTCCCCAGTTTGTTATTCTTACCCAGACTTGAAAGGAAACCGTCTAAAGAAAATGGATCAGGATGGAAGATAACATAAAAATGAAAGTCCCCCAGCAGAGAGAAGCGATGGTGAGAACAAGACAAGTGAACCCCAAGAACATTAGTATCTTCCAGCCAGTCAGTATTAGAGTTAGACAGTTACTGCCAGGGATCAGGACTGCCCAGCGCACAGAAGGGGACAGGGGCTTTTATTTCTGCTGCCTTCAGTAAGGAAATGAGGCAGAAGTAAATAAACAATAATAAATACAGAAAAAAATACCTACTAAGACACCTTGAAAAACGCCTTTAACTTAAAAAGGAAGGGCGGATTTCTAACTATGCGGCATGCGTTCACTTCTTCAGCTCTAGCTCTTCCTGGGTTTTATTTTTTTGTGGTAGTGGCATTACCATACAAGATTTATAGACACTTCTGGGGTACTTCTTTAAAATTTATAGTCACTTTGAGGGAAGTGTATGAAGGAACCTTAAGATGATGTGCTAAGTATTCACTGCATTTTTCTAGACTGTGACATTTTAGAAATTCTGCCAAAGTTAAAACAATCTTGATAACCGAGGATTTTATATTCTTTGATGAATACATAGCCAAGGAGCCATGAAGAAAAAAAGTCTGTAAAAATCACTAATATATTTTTAAATGACCTTACCATTATAGTTTAAATTCTTAATAAAGCACATGTGGGACTTTTGAAACTGCATTTATCATTTGATATTATACTTATCAATATTAATGTAAGATTCCTATCCTTCATCCTCCTCTGCATTCTGTACATACACCTAAGGGCAGGTGATTTTTTATTTTCTTTTTGACACATGTAACCCATGTTGGCCTTAATCTTACTACGTAGTCAAGGCTGGCCTGCATCTCTGGATCCTCCTTCCTTCACAACCCAGGTGCTAGGTGGCATGCACCACCACACCCAGTGTCAAAGCCTTACTTATTTATGATTTACATATGAAAATGCACACATTTTCAAACTGCTTTGAGATACATAACCACAGTTAACCCTCACTCGTACTTAGTCATCACTTTTATTTTTACAAATGTGAAAAATCAGGCTCCAAGGAAAGAAGTGATTTACCCAAGACTTGGCATTGCAGATCTAGTTAAATTTCTAATGTAAAAAGCATCTCAATAATCTCAAGAGGAAACAGCAATTATGAAACCTGTCACTCAAAGTTATAGAACCAAGGCCATTATCCTTAGAATGTTCTAAGTGTTCTGATTTTATTATCTATAGAGTCACAGTATTGTTTTGTCTTTCATTTTATGAGGTTATTATTTGAAATTAAATGTACTTCTGTATTAGTCCAAATAATATACTTAGATTTTATTTATATTTTAAATTTTTTTTATTTTTATGTGTATGAGTATATTGTCTGCACGTATGTAAGTACACCCATGTCATGCAATGCCTGCAGAGGTCAGGACATTAGATTCCCCTGGAACTGGAGTTATGGACAGTTGTTAGCTGCCATATAGGTGCTGGGAATTGAACCTTAGTCTTTTGCAAGAGAAGCCAGTGCTCTTAACTGCTGAGCCATCGCTCTAGTCCCAGACTTTATGTAGTTCTTTGTGTAGATGTTAGGCATCTTTCTATATTGTGCTCCACCATTTATTTATATACTTATTTATTTGAGACAGTGTCTCCCTGTAGCTCCAGCTGGCTTGAAACTCACTATGTAGACCAAGGTGGCCTTGATCTTACAGCAACCCACCTGCCTTTCCCACCCAAGTGCTGGGATTAAAGGAGTGTGCACCTTATTTTTGAGACAGGGTTTCTCACTGAATGTGAAGCAAACTGGTTCCTTGATTGCCTTGTAGGATTCTGCTTGTCTCTGCTCCTTGCTCTCTGCTCCTAAGTACTTTGGTTTTATGTGGGTTCTGGGGAGATGAACTCAAGTTCTCAGTTTGGTAGCAGGTACTTCACCAACTGAACCATCTCCCCATCCCCACTTTGACTTTAATTTGGGGGAGTTGCTACTTAAAAAAAATTTGAACCAGAAATTTAAGCCCTAAATATTTAACAAATGTTAATTATGTCACTTGAGGTTCTTTAAAGTTTCCTCAGTTTTTACTACAATAGAGTCCTAAGTACTGATAGACATTTCTAGATGTACTCTATGCTAGTATTTCCCACTTGAAGGAAACAGGTGGGAATACAGGGCCTGGGGAGCACAGAAAGGAATGAAGAACATAGACAAATCTGGATCTATCTCAATTCTCCCACTTAGCCATGACAGGACTGGCAGTGAGGAAAGAAGGTAATCAACTTTCCTCTGCCTACCTCTAATTATTACTGTGAGGATTAAGCAACAGAGAAAGTGCCATTAAAGACTTTTAAAAAGTATTGCATCTTGGGGGCTGGAGAGATGGCTCAGGGGTTAAGAGCACTGGCTGTTCCAGCCTCCCAGCACCCACATGGTGGCTAACAACTGTCTCTAACTCCAGTTCCAGGGGAATCCAATGCCCTCTTCTGACCTCTGTGGGCATTGCTCAACATGGGTGCACTTACACACATGTGGACAATATACACTCATACATACAAAAAAATTTAAGAAGCACTATTTCTCTTTTATACAAGGGGCTTGGCTTTCAGGTTATACTTAATCATTAAGACAAAAACATCTCCTTTCCAGGAAAAGATGCTTAAGGATCCCTCCCCCCATCGCTGTGATTTGAATCAGGATGTGATTACTTGGTATCTACATTTATCATTTCACAGATGATTCTTTAGCAGACACATGGTTGACTTTTCACTGAATGTGAGTGATCTAATGAGCAAGTTGATCTTGGAAAATGTTACATTCCCTAAGTATCTTCTTCCTGTACATCATGTCATTTTGAGAAGTTACTGTGTGTGCAAATAATACCAGTTACTAAGATACAACAAAGACACCTTTTGAAAATGACAGTTTTCTACATACCCATGCCCATCCCTGGATACAAACCCAGCCAAGGTAGTTAGGCAGAAATGACTGTCACAGACATTCTGAGGGACCACCCTTGGTGAACATCCTTCAAGTAATTTTTTTGCATATGATACTGCTTCTCATTCTCATTTAAGAAAAATGTGCACATTTCTTGCTCGAATTATGCCTACTGGCAAGAGTGTTCCTCCAACTTTAAAAGAAATTTTACATAGGTTTGGTCTGCATATAACACCTTGTGTTTTATTCTTCCAAGTGATACAAGTAGAACTGAGTATGAATGAGAACAAAAAACAAAGGAGGTAAGTAGCCTCATGGTGCGACTGTGCCAAACAGACACCGTCTTTTCTGGTAAGGCTTTACTCTTATATCTCCTAAGAACTGGTAGGTTGATACTTCTTTTATAAAGGTGACAAAAGGACATTATTATCATCAAAAGTACATATATTAAGGCAGTAGTGAAGCAGTGTTAGTGGGTGATAGTTTCAATTAACTGAAAAAGACTGTTAAGACAAATGTGGGACCTTACAATACCTCTGCAGATGACACGGCAAAGTCTGAGCACATTCCTGGTTTACAAGAAGTTGACATTTTGCTGTTTGTCAACCATGGTTTACCATAATTGCGTGTTAAAGGATGGAGAATCTGCATGGAACAATGGCAAATCAAATGTAAAGGATAGCAGATAAAAATGAAGCTACAGAAAGAGATATTTGTAGCATAGACTCATATTTCAAAAGCAGAATAAAAACAAAAGTGGAAAGATATGATGACAAATTATACACACCAAAAAAATGAAATGAAGCTATAAACAGACAAATCAATCTGAAAGATAAAAGCCCCTAGACAGGTCACTGTTGTCCAGACAATTGCTCTATGGGTCACTGGGCAAAGTATAGTAGAAAAACATGGGGACAAAGGACACAAATGGACCCAGCTGGTCCTACAAATTCCATGGACTTAAAAACATCCAAAAGGATTTGGAGAACAATAATTACATTAGAAGAGGAAACTACTACATTCTGGATTCCTACCTTTGGCGTGCTGGTGGCAGGCACTTGTGGGGAGGCCACCTGGCCGGCCTGACTGGACACAGAGGTGGATCTGTTGGGCGAAGCTCCTCGTGAGGAAGGCCGTGATCTGCGGCCCCGTGGTCGGAAAGCAGCCATACCCTGACTGGCACCGTCTGCTAAGATGAACTTCTCCCGCAGTTCCATGTTGGTCCTTCCTTTAGCTAGATGACACACACACACACCAAAGTGCACAAAAAAATGAAAGGAAAAAGCATTCAGTCTTTATGGCAAGAGGGTCACCTGGCACCAGAAAAAGCGCTGAGAATTTTGAGAACATCTTTGTGCCATGCCAACTCCAACTCAGCATAACAAGAAGTTAAATGCATTCCTTCACAATGCATTCCTCTTGGATACAAGTGAATTCAGGGAAGGGGAAAAGGTGTGCTTATTCTAACACTAGACACCAGCAGGAATAACCACTACAAAAGAAAGAGTCAGCATGAAAATGGAAAGCTCATGCTTAAATACTGTTAACCCACCAGCTACTGATGGCCACATGGTCTTACTATCCTTTTACCACACTGAGAAGACAAGCCAGGAAAGCAGGGACTGTGTCTTTTGCATGTACTGCTGAGGTAGGAGAATTGCCAGTATTTAATATTGGGATTAAACAACAGAATGACACAGTATCAGAGATGGCTTGTTAGTCATGATGATAACATATGAACTTCCAGAATTTTCACTGAAATGAGGCAGCTAGTATTTTAATTTTAGGCCTTAAAAACTGTTTTACCAACATGCAGTAACAAACACCAGACCCAGGAGTCCACGTAATCAGTGATGCAGCACTCATACAAACACATATGCACACGGAGAACACTCCACAAGAACCCGATGAGCAACGTGTTAGCAGGTGCTCGATCACTTGTATTTGCCACACACCACAAGTGTGTTAAGTTTCTAGAATTTAAAATTAGAAGCCCCAGCTCAGCTGGATATGAGTTAAGCCATACATGTGAATGAAGCATAGTGTATTAAAACAAATTATTAAAGCAAGAATGGAAAATTAGGAAAGAGAAGAGAGGGGAGAGGCAAAGAGGGGTTGCCAACCTATAGCAGGCTGAGTAGTGGTAATTGAAGAGTTTGATTCCGAACGTAACATTTTACTCCCATGATGATGAACTAGAAAAAATGACACAGGATACCAATCACATTAAAGAATACTGTTAGCAGAAGAAACAAAGTACAGTAGTTGGATATGCGAAGGGTGCTCAGATCCAGCCTTTAGCACATTTAGAAGAGTTGCAACAGGAGAAGAAGCCCTGTAAGGTCTGACTCGACAAGGAGGACACAGCTGGAAGACTTGGCCAGTCATGTTGACTTTCCCTGACCCTATCCAACAGAACAGTACACATTTGAATTGCTTTGTTTCCTAAATGAAGCTGCAACCTTGGACTGCATTATTTTCCAAGTACAGTCATAGGATGTTTTATCAACAACACACTGTAGATGATGGTGGTCCCATAAGACTGCAATGGAGCTGAAAACTTCTCATCATCTACATAGCAATGGTATGGTGAACATACTACTCATGTGTTTTGTGGTGACGCTGTTCTGAACAAGTCTACTGCAGTGGCAGTCACATGAAAGTGTAACATAGTTACAGATAGGATGCAATGCTTCATTAGTGGTAACAATGACTATGTTACTTGTTTATGTATTTGTCATATTATAGTTATTGCCAGAGGGTATTCTATTCCTTCTACTTACAAGAAAGGTTCTTCTAAAAATATTTTATTATTTTTATTTTACGTGTATGAGTGTATGCCTGCCTGTATGTAAGTGCATCCATGTTCCACAATGCCCATGTACAGCAGAAGGGGGTATCAGATCTCCTGGAACTGGAGTTATGGACAGTTGCTAGCCACCATGTGGGAACTGAACCCAGGTCTTCTGCAAGAGTAGTCAGTGATCTTAACCACTGTACCATCTCTCCAGCCCCAGGTGGTGGTGGTGGTTGTTCTTTTTTCTTTTTACAAAGCAGCATGCCATGTTATACCAGCCATAGCCTTATACATCTTATATCAACTGCTTTTCCTGGTTGCATAATTTTATCTTGTACTTGATTTAATCACATGTTGTCTTATTTATCACAAGTCTTAGAGCAACAGGTTATATACTATACACACACATACACACACCATGCAGCCTAGGTGTATAGGATGTTAAACCATTTAGATTTGTATTAAGTACATGTTATGTCTGCACAGTAACAAAGATGCCTGACAACGCCATTTCTCAAGCATATCGCCATTGTTGAGGGGGGCCCCTTATTAGCTGCTCTTTTAGGTGTATCTTTAGCTGACAGAGAGCAGGGCCACTGCGTGGTTATAGAGCAGTTCAGAGTGGCCTTGGCAGACAGGCCGACTCTAACATATCTGTGTAGGCAGATGTCAGCACCAAATGCAGGTGTCCTGCTGGGCTTCCCAGATGGCAGCCTGACAGGCAAAGCTGAGCAGACATTTTAAAAAGACAAGCTCACAGATTAAAGCCAACCATGACAATCCTACAGTTTCAGAATCCTATAGAAGTCAGAAAAAAATGTGTGCTTACGGAGATGGTACTTAATTAGAAGTTGTAATCAAATGCTCATTTATAATATAAATCACCTAAGAATTAAAAAACTGACTGTGGGACAGGAAAATAGGAATGTTAAAAGCTGCAGGGCATGGTGGTGCATGCCTTTAATCCCGGCACTCGGGAGGCAGAGGCAGGCAGATTTCCGTGAGTTCAAGGCCAGACTGGTCTACATAGTGAGTTCCAGGACAGGTGGGGGTACAGGGAGCCCCTTTCCCAAAAAAACCAAAAAAAAAAAAAAAAAAAGCTAACCCAAGACTGCAGGGCTGGTAGATATGGAGAGCTACCATACGATGTTTTCATTTGTAAAAATTTAAAAATACATATTTTATTTATTATTTTTATTTTATGTGTATTGTCTGCATGTAGGTGAGTGCACCCATGTCATGCAATGCCACGGAGGTCAGAAGAAGGCTTCGGATTCCCCTGGAACTGGAGTTAAGGATGGTTCATAGCCACCATGTGGGTGCTGGGGATCAAACCCTGGTCCTCTGCAAGAGCTGTCAGTGCTCTTAACCGCTGAGCCATCACTCCAGCCCGATGTTTTCATTTGTAATATTCTGCTCTGCAACTTCAAAGTAAGAGTCAAGTCATAGCTCCTTATTGTTTTAAGTATTACTTTCCTCTCCTCTCTCATTTCATAAAAATTTGACTTCTAAAATTTTACTATCCAATATATTGTCCTTGTTGCCTCAATTTTCTTTCAATAGCAGACAGAAGTCCTTTATTTGGAGAATTTAGACAACCGCAGAAAGTCTTAAAAAGAAAATCTAGACTAGTATTTCCTGTCTAACTATCTCAGATTTATTCCAAAACAGGAGAAAAGGAAAATAGAGAACACGCTTTACAGGCCAATGTGAAACACTCACTACTGGATTTAAATTATGGCCAACAATAATGCTTTTGTTGCTGAGAGTCAGCAGTACATTTGTGGTGCTGGACCTTGACATAGCATCTCCTTACCCCTGCAAGGATCATTTTTCACTAAGAACTCATCCAGAGCCATCCATCCACCTCCAACACGGACCATCACTGTGCTTCGCAGGATCCGAACCAGGCGAAGTTGCTGGGAGTCTCCAAACTGAAGAAAGAAAGAACCTATAATTGTCAAAAATGATTCTAGACTAAAGGGTGATGCGCAGTGTGTAGAAGCTTAGCAAATTACTTTCATTTCTTGCTTAGTTCACAGTGATTAGTAAACTCTTAAAAGGGGTTCGCAATGATCTGCATTAGACTGCTGCATGCTGATTTAGCCCAAAGAAAGTAGTTTGAAAAAAAAAAAAAGATTACAAGGGTTATCAAGTACAATGTTGAAGCTTTTTGTCTAAAAGTTGAATATTATTTTTCTTAGCAAGGCAGAAATTGAGAAATATTTCTAGAAATTAAGCGCAGCCAGGAAAATAAGCATGGCCCATTTGCCCAGGACTTAAGATGATTCTGAGGAAAATACAATGAACTAGTTTGTGAAAACTACTTCTAAAATTAAAACCATTGTCTTCTGAAATCTGTGGAAAACATCTTAACAGACTCATTTGTTTTGCCTACTAAAGTTCCAGCGTGGGAGAACAAAGCAGTTAATGAGTGTGATTAGTAACAATTTCACACCCAACTAAAATTTCTGTACCTTTTATAGTCTGGCAAACCAATTAGTTAAAGACTGGATTAATATGCCACTTTAGATTACAGTAATATTATAGCAGCTGCTAATAAATTCCTAAAGACACAGCTTTCACATCTAAAAAGATCTCTCTCAAAGCTGTTTGTACCACTGGTACAAATGAATCATCAATCACCTGGATGTGCTACAAATTCCAAGTCCTGAACAAATGCTAGGCCACAGGCAGTTCTGATGTTTCCTTGTTTTGAAAGTCTGTGAGAAATGATTTTATTCTTTGAAATCATTTCTAAGAGGCTCATGTTCAACTTATGAAGACCACGACGCTGAATTTCACAGTTACCAACTTAACAAGTAACAAAGCAAAATGAACAGTTAATTAAATGTAAATAGAGTCTTCATATGGCAGGGAGCTAGAACTGTGCCTTTGACTACCGTCTGGGTTTACCATGATAACAGAAAACTTTGAGTAGAAATAGTCTACCCTTTTTCAATAATCTTTAATATTGGATTTTAGGATAAGAAGCTTAACAAAAAACCAACCAAACTCCACTCAGGAAACTAAAACTGAGGACACAAGAGTACACAGGCAGGGACTCAGGTGTTTTACATCACACCTCTACAAATAGCTATTTTTGAAATCTCAGTTTTGAACACTAAAACTTAATTATTCCTACAGACGAACCTGTTCCTGAAATGAAAATTAAATTTAAAAATCAAAACATATATTTGTACTGTTAGGAAAAAATTGGTGCTGGTAGTAAGCAAAGGGAAAAGAGGGGATGTGAAGAAAATTACTCTTAGGGAACCAGATAACTGGATCTGATAATTTTGTTCAAAGTAATTTTTGAGAAAATAACTCTAAATACTTTATAGAATGATATTTTGATTCTACTTTAAAAGGTATTCTCCAAACAACTAACAATATCTTTAGAATTTCTCTTATTTCCTGATGGCCAAACTATGAAGCAAGAAAAGCAGATAAACATCGTTCTTTGTACTTTTAGCACATGAAATCTTAAAAAAAAATTTTTGAGATAGTGTTTCCCTGAGGCCCCAGCTGGCCTGGAACTCAACAGAGATCCATGTTCCTTTGCCTCTCGAGTACTGGGATTACAGGTGTGTGCCACCATGCCCAGCACATACAATCTTTTGAGGTAAGTATTTTTCTTACTCTCTCTGTAAGTACAAGAAGATACTATCCTGACTCAGAAAATACCAGAATGGAAAAGTAACATTTTATGTGTTGTAACTAACTAATGAGTATTTTTCTCTGGTTTGATCATTATACATTATTCATATGTATCAAAGAATCACACTGTACCCATAAATATATACAACTATTATATGTCAATTAAAAACATTTCTTTGGAAAACTCAATTCAAAGTAATGGAGCGGTTTTGTTTTAAACAATTTTTGGCTAGCAGGACATGAAGAGGTAACCTGAGACCTAAGATGCGCCACATCTTCTGATGGAGCCACTTAGTAATATCACAGAAGAAGACAGTAGAAATAAACCCTGGACATGTGGCAATCAAAGCATAATTTCTCCTGTGTGCAGTTTTAAATTTGGACTGTGCTGCAGTGTTGGTAGGCGGTTCTTGCTGACTTAAAAGTCAATATTAGCATGTGGCCAAGATGGCACAAAGGGTGCCTTGCCATCACTTCAAACTTGAGATGAAACACCTAACAGCTCAGAACAAGTGGAGGTGGTTGCTGTGCAGCAAACATGTGACCTGTGGCTTAGTGCCATGGAGACCTTTCAGTGCCGTGTCTTTCCATGTTCACAGCTTGGTGCTGACCCCTCTCTGCTACTACATACTGTGTCCTGAACAGTTAGACAAAGATGTGTGGACAATCAAACTTGTGTTCCAACAACTCCTTGCATGAAAGTAATGTTAATAGTATTACTAACAATGGGGAACTACGTGTTTGCATCACTGTAGCCAGTGAATAAGCTACAATTCATTATCTGGTTCACGTAAGAGTAATCTCATGAGACACAAAGCAATAAAGGAGTCCCGCATCAAAGACTCTCATAGCGCTCACAGAGACACCACGCCAACCAACACTGTAGTAGCTAGCGAGACAGCATGGGGGGACTGGCCATGGCAAGCTTTAATGACTATGAATTAAGTTAAAAAAAAATCATTGAGAACTTGAGATTCCACTGGTTTATACCTGATTTCCCAGGAAGAACTGATAAAAAATGAAAAATGGAAGAAAGACACAATTAGTTCAACAGGAAACTTTCTATATGACTTGAGA
Source organism: Nannospalax galili (assembly GCF_000622305.1). Lineage (NCBI taxonomy): Eukaryota > Metazoa > Chordata > Mammalia > Rodentia > Spalacidae > Nannospalax > Nannospalax galili. The sequence continues at coordinate 2,325,728 of NW_008349130.1, read as the reverse complement.
ACACACAGACTCATACTCTGGCTTCTGGAAATAGTATCTAGTCTAGAGATGTGTGTACCCAGCTGTTCCAATGTAAACCAAACAACCACAATTTTCTCTACAAATTTACTGGAAAGTTCTTAGGACTTCGAATTGAAGTTAAAGTTTCAGTATGTAGATGAACTTTTTTTTAAAAGATGAAAGTAGTCATTCTTAAGTAACACAGTATATTATGGCTGCTCAGCACATTTTCTACCTAGTTACTACTTTAGGAGATGTTTCAAAGAAGAGAAAAAATAAATGAAGACAGAATGATAATCACATTTCTCTATTTTGAATGTGAACCAAGTTAGCTGATATTTTGAATAAAAGTTACTGTGTAAGTAGAAAAAAATCTGCCTTTTTCATATTTATGAGTCAGTATTTTTAATTTCATGATTTTGGTTTGGAATAGCGTTATTAAAAATCTGGACACTTACCTTTAATCATAATAAAATACAAAGTAATGTGAAGCAGCTTAAATGCACACACACACACACACACACACACACACACACACACACGCGAGTTGGATATTTTACTGTGAATAATTTTCTCCTTAAAAGTAACGTGCACATTGGAGAATGGCTGGGGGCACCGACAACACAGTGGACACTAGTAACAGGGATTACAGAGAATATGGGCTCCAGTAGGGGGCACGGGGGAGACTATGGGAGGGTGCTATTTGGGACGTGTGTGTATATAGATGAGTAAGATTGTCTGGAATGTTCTGTATGAAATACAAAAAAATCAACAGATTAAAAAAAATGAGTTATATTTGAGGAAGAAGCATAAAAATTTGCTTCATGTTAATTAGTAGAGGCGAAACATATTACCACTGAAATCTACCTGATGATTTTATATCCATGCTCAGGTGCCAAGGATCTCAGAAAGTAACCGACTGTGACTAGTAATAATCAGATACATAGAGATTAGAGATGCATGTGCAAACATCTGTTAGTAGCATTAAAAATTAGTTTTTCTGTATGAAACAATACATTTTAAATTGAAATGGAGATATTTTTTAACGGTTAAAACCTCATTCAATTTTATGTCTTAAAGGGTTTATTCTGAGTTCAATATTGTATAACTGTATTAATTCAACTGAAAATTTTACAGCCACTTTTGAAAAGAGATGCATCTTTGCTCTGGAAATTGTTACTGAATATGCTACTGCTATAATGAAATGCTTCTAATCATGTGGTTATTAAATAAATAATTAAAAAAAAAGTAGTGTGCACATGGGTGAGGTAGCTGTAAGGGTGCTTGCTGCCAAGCCTGATGACCTGAGTTTGACCTCTGGAACCCATATGGTGGAAGAAGAGAACTGACTCTTACAAGTTGTCCTCCGACCTCCACATGTATGCCATAGCATGCACACACTCATCCATTTATGCGCACATACACACAAACACACAAAATAAATATAAAAACATTTAAAAGATAATGTACATATTATAAATGTCAAAATATAGCTTAATATGCAAATGCAAGCCATTTCTTATTATAACACGCGCATTATATAATTTGTAAATTTATAAAATTTTAGGGTTTTGTTTTTTTAGAGACAGGGTCTCCCTGAAGTCCCAGGTACCCTGGAACTCACAGAGATTTGCCTACTTCTGCCTCCCAAGTGCTGGGATTAAAAGCGTCTGCCACCACACCTGGCAAACTGATATAATTTTAAATGATAAAAACTGGGGTTTCATATACCACTACATTTTGAGATGATGTAAAAATAATTATGGTTCCTAGAAAACAATGTAGATCAAAGTGTATACAAATTTCAATTTCTATCCTTTAAAGGAACTATAAAGTTATTTGGAAAACTCACCCTGTATTTGTTATCACCGATTTGTTCAACTTGAAATCGTTTTGCACATTTACACTTAGCTACTTGCCTTGTGACCTGCCAAAAACAAAGATGAAATATTCACTTTAGTGTTGATATTTCACCGTGGGATACTAAAAACTGACAAAATGGAAATAAATGAAATGGTTGTTATGAACTGCACATGGCATCCTGGCACGACACACTATTACTGTTGTATGCAGATGGAAGACGAGTACCTCATCTTCAATTTTGTCGGCATCGGTGACAGGTTTGTATGCATCTTTATTTGGATGCAGAGCTGCTACAAATTCATAGTAGTCAATATATCCATCACCATCTCTGTCAAAGATGTCTGCAACAGCACTCATCTCCAGGCGACTGGTTGGGAACTCTAAAATTTGCCAGACAATGGTAAGTCAGGTAATTTGTTAATTACACCTTAAGATATACTTGACTGCATATTTTAGCCTCAATGTGGCTCATCAAGGTGATCAAACATGTTAAAATTCTTTTTTTATGGGGGGTGGTCTTTTTGAGACAGGGTTTCCCTGTAGCCCCTGCTGTCCTGGAACTCACTATGTAACCAGGCTGGCCTTGAACTCAGAGATCCACCTGCCACTGCCTCCCGAGTGCTGGGATTAAAGGCATGCGCCACCACACCTGGCTAGAAAACAGGTTCATATCATAACAAATGAACAGTTAACAATCCAGACTTATCTTTAAGAACTAGGGTGAGTCATGCTGTCTTATAGGTTGCCAACTGTTTGGTACTAGAAATCTCATATGATTCAACTGCTACTAAGGAATAAATCATATAAAATTTACATTGAGAATAACTTTTTGTAGTATCTGTCAGGCTTACAAATGACTAATCTACCAAACAAGGTGACTTAGGGATCTAGCAGCCCCACAATTTTAAACTGTGCTTATTTTCTGTAAAAATTATTTCAGCTCTAGTCATCTGCTTTGGACTTACTTGAGGAAAGAATTCCATCAATAAATTCCTGCCGGGTGATCCTGCCATCCTGATCTTTATCGATCCTCCTGAAGAAATCCATCACTCGAGATTTCTTGTGATTCATCCATCGCATGTATTTTTTACGCCAGATATCAAAATCAAAGTTAGCAAATTCCCTCAGCTGGAAAGGGGAAAAGTTCTGGTTCAGTTAGTGCTGTACTTAAACCGTAGCTTTAAAACTTTTTTTTTTTATTAGAAGCATTTCATTACAGCTTTAACGTACTCAATAACAATTTCCAGAGCAAAGATGCATCTCTTTCAAAAGTGGCTATAAAATTTTTAGGTTCACAGTTGAATTAATACAGTTATTCTTGAGAATTTCATATGTATATGCAATGAAATGCAACATATCCCTCAATTTCCTCATCCAACGCATCCTCCTCCCAATTTCATACCTTTAAAAAAAATAATAACCTACTAATTCCAATCAGTGCTGCCCGTGTGTGCATGGGTGCGAACATCAAACTGTACCTTACACTGAGATGAATCATTTTTGATGGTCCTCCAGGTAAGACCCATCTCTCCCATTTTAGAGAAAGATGGGTTCTGACAAATGGGACTAGGAAACATTTTTAAAAATTAAGAATACTTCATCATGTCATTTTCTTTTCTTTACAATTAAAAATCTTTGGAGTTAAACTTTGAAGTTAAACTGTTCACGACAGCAGACACAATGGTGGGCTGTCCCAATGTCAACGCTGACCCTATGTTCTGTGAAAGGTGCAGGCCTTTGCCTACAAGTTCTTACAGTTTGCCTAGACATCTAAAAATTTCAAATTTCAGGATATAAAAATTAAAACCCCCAGTCGTGGGGTGTATATTATTAAAGGATCTGAACTATAAGCAGATTATCATCAGCAAATATATGTCAAGTTCAAGAGTTTTTCTTAAGCAATCAGCATCTAACCGTTAAAATTTTAAAGTTTTTAACTTTTTGGTTCCCTGAATCCAAATCCCATAAATTAGTTTTTTTTTTATAGAAACAAATATATTCTTAGAATTTGTTCAGAAGAAACATATGGATTCAAATGATAAGAATTTGCTCATGTAAAAGAAATGATTTCATGCAGTGCGTTATGACAAATGAAGGTGAGGGACAACACAGGGATAGATGGACATGCACGTGCAGACAGACCTCTTCCAGCCTGTCCAGGGCATCATTGAGCTTTCGCCTCCTTTCCAGCGCCAGGAGCCAGACTTGCTGCCATTTGCTCACCAGTAAGTTCACCCTGGGATTCTTGGTTTCGATTTGTGTCTGTGACCCGGATGGATATAAACTTGAGGTTGGAAAGTGTTTTCCTGTTAAAATACAACTCCAATTAGGATGGCAAAGTTTCCAGGTGCTAATATGTGTTAGGGCTTTACTGTTTTTATGCCTAGTCAAGGCTGAGTTGATTTAATTATTGTGCATTACAAGGAGAAATATCCAATTTAGGTGAAGTGTAATGTCAAGGCTCAAGTCTTTCTTAGTTATTAAGGATTATATTCTAATCTTATAAAAAGTACAGAAATGCGTCTTGATGGGGACATTTAAATACTGGAGAGTTCTTTCAATAAATTTATGGTTAAAATTTTTCCTACTTAAAATTCATGTCATTTCAACAGCAAGGCAGCTTCCTGGGACTCTCTGTTGAGGCAAGAGAAATAAACCTCCCAGCACAGTGAGGCACATCTTAGAGTAGGTTAGAGCAAAGGCAGCTACCCTTCTCAGAGAATAAGGCTGAAAGGAGAGTGTGAGGGAGCAGTCTCTGCAATCACAGCAGGGGGCTTCACAAATCCCAACATCCGGAAGATGTGCACTGCTCCCACCATTCTCCCAAATCCATTCTCTACCTAGCATTTATATTTCCTGCACATACTTAACATACTTAAATTTACGGAGTCAATTTTCTCCTTCTGGCTGTTTTCTACAAGTTTCTGTAACTGCATAAAACAATGATCACAATGCTTCTCCCACCCTCTCTATCTAAATAAATGGCTAGATGTGGCCGGTGTTCATTGTTTAGGCTCAAACTAATGAGGGTAACCAAATGCTCTTGAAAGTATACTTAACTACCTCACATGCATTAGCTCACTCAGTCTAAAGAGGATAAAAGTATCCTCTTGCAGATGAAGAAATTGAGGCCATGAAAGAGTTAAACTTGCTCAAGGCCATGCTTCCCAGTTGTAGGGAGGCAGCCAAGGAGCCTCCCCAGCGTTCTCAGTTACCTAGCCTCCTTGACTAAAACTAGCTGTAGTGGCTCTGCTCCCACCCTTCAAAAATATACAAAACTTATAATGTAGAGTGTACTTCTGAAAAACCTTCTCAAGCTAATGATTACTGTTTTTAATGTCATTGTGTTGGGTTAAGGTTGCCTGTGAATTAGTAAATAGAGCCAGAAGCCACATGAGCTGGAGCAGAAACAGATTATGTTCTTTATCCAGATCACAGTCAATTTTGCCAGTTTAGCTTGAATGCTATTTATATAATAGAAGAAAAATGAACCAATTCAAAGGGTTCCTGCAAATTTTTCCAATTTCTTCTAGTTAATCTGAAAGATACACTTTAAACAAAGTTAAATATAGGATCCTGGGCACAGCCCTTTCTTTAATTTTAAACAAAGTGCTCCAATACTTTAGTGCCTATGTTTTCTTTCAAGAAAACCTCTTATGACAGAACTCACAAGGCTTTTTACTTGCTCCAAAATTTCAAATGTTAAGATAAAAGAAAACTAGCTTCTTTGTCCAGCCATCTTTATTTTTGAGAATTGTCTCCACTGTGATGGTCTGAATGAGTGTTCCCCATAGGGTCCAAGTAGTTGAATACTTGGTACTAGTTGTGGCACTTGCTGTGGAGGTTTAGAAAGTGTGGCCTTGCTGGAGGAAGCACATCAGTGGGGGTGGGCTTTGAGAGCTCACAGCCATGTCCCACTTCCTGTCTTGTCTCCTTGTTTCTGTGCCTGCTTGAAGATGTGAGCACTCAGCTTTCTGCTCCTGCTGCCTCTACCACCATGCCTCCCACCATGCTGGACTCGAATCCCTATGAACTGTAAGCCCAATAAACTCCTCCTTCCATAAGTGGCCTTGGTCATGGTGTTTTATCACAGCAACAGAAAAGGAACCAATATAGCTGCTTACTTCCTGCTCGTCCCTTATCTAAGACCGGAATGTGGGACTGTAATGAGGAAGGATCAGCTGCCCTCCTCTTGTAGGTCTTAGTAACCTTATCAACATCAGGTTGTTTTCTGGTCATTTCCTCCATGAAGGTCTGAAATGAGAAGTGATGCTGAGTAAATACAAGTATGTGAGATTAATTCACCATTAGGAATGAATAGAAAACACAAGGATAAAAGGACTGTACTAGTATTTCTAAAGAAGAATTATCATGTTTTATCTTTAGGTGAAAAATATTTAAACTACTGTAATTGGGCATTATTGATTTCTAAAGAATGCAAAATGTTATAGCTGACAAAGTAAATTCAAATTAAAAACAAGAACACCACAGTCTAGTTTGAAAACAACATATGTGACTATCTGTACCTACTAAGCTCCAACTTCAAAGCTTGTCTCCAAGAGCTTTTAGTGAATATTTCTCTGCAAAGGCAACATGGGCACAGTCCTTAGGACTATGCCATGGTACATTCCACTTATATATTCAAAGTATTTAAGGTGACTTTGGTATACAGTGATATAAAGTCCACATTAAACGCATATATATGCAAATATATATACTTAATAGCCATAAGCAAGCTATTTCAAGGCGGGTGAAAGTTAATGAAGTTAAAGTTTATTCCAGTATATTTAAAAGGCTTAGTATCTTGTCATGTCTTATTATGTGTCCTTGGCTTACTGTTATTCTTGACTAGGAAGCCCTACCTATGTGGCAAAAGCCGAGGAAAGGCAGAGACTGTGGTGAAAAATGATTGGGAAAAAGTGAGGCAGACACAAGTGAAAATAAAAGTAAGGTAGCTCTGAAAGAGTTACCATGCTGGAAAACTCTGGCTGTTATAACACCTCTGATCACAGGGAACATAACTCGAGATACTACAAACATCACTATAAACATCAGTAACTTAGATTTTTATGAATGATAACGACTTAACTAGATATGCCAATATTTCATGTTTCTCTTTGTCACTGCATATTAAACAAACTATGAATCAGAGTGCCCATAATGCCCATCATTGTTTTTTTTTTGTTGTTTGGTTTTTTTTTTTTCTTCCAGAGCTGAGGACTGAACCCAGGGCCTTGAGCTTGGCTAGGCAAGTGCTCTACCAGTGAGCTAAATCCCCAACCCCTATTTCAGAGTTTAAAATAAGCAAGGTACACAGGGTAAGTAATCAATCTGAGAAAGAAAAAGCACAACTTTTAAGTAGGCAGCATTTGGAATATCGACGTGGGTCATCTTGGGAAACAGATGGGATGCAAACATGAAACAATAAAACAAGCATTGGCTGGAGCCATGGTGATGAGTGAGACTGCCCAAAGGGGGTGGGAGTTGGAGTGACAGAAGCTGCGGATCAGATGGAGGACAGAACAGAGATCGCATTTAGGAGGCAAGAGGTAGCTCAGGAGCTAGTGTGCAACAGAGGAGTGCTGTCTAGTTGCCAAAGGAGGAAAGGGCTTTGCAAAGTTCCAGAGGCAACTGTGCAGAGACAGGTCACAGGGCAGGTGCAGAACGAGACTCACTAGTTCAGAAGCCGTGGAACATGTGTGAGACGCATCACAGCCAAAGAAAGAAAATACCCAAGGTGATGGCTAGTAGGGTTAAGATCCAATTTATTTTACCTGGTGTTCTGCAATGAGGCTTTTCACCTCTTCAATCTCCTGGGGGATGACTTCCTTATCCTTATCACTAAGTGTAGTTTCAGCCCATTGCAACCAAGCCAGCAACGTTTCCAACAACTCCTGCTTAGCAATGAGCCCAGCCAGAGCGCTTGCCAGTCTCTGCTGATGCTGCTTTGCCCAGGCCAGCACCTGTTACAGAAACAGAAAGCTCACTGAATTTCTTTTGACTTGGGGAATAATTTCATTAATGTAAAATACACTCATTTTAAATGTACATTAGGCTCATCCTGGGCTAAACCCATGAAGATTTCTGTCTTTTTAGATCCTATAAGAAGTACCAAGACACCTTTAGGATATTTGCCACTATCTGAAGGTTACAGATGTGCCCAGCATCCAGGCTTCCTTTGGCTTGTTCCTTTTGTTTTGTTAAGTTCATGTGTCATTATCTAAAGGACCCAGTATGATTTTTCTGGGTAGCATTTAAAGAATAGAACTCTAACAAGTTAAATCTTAAGCAATGGATTAATTACCAGTGCATTCTCCAATTCATGCTTGAAGTATCACTGTCCTGAAACACCATTCCATGATTATTCAACAGACACAATGAGCAGGCAGGACAAATCGCTGTATGGTGAACCAAGTATCTGTTTTTTAAGGTCTCAAGTACATAGATGCAGATCCCTTTAACTTTTTTAGTGAAAGGTGAACTTCAGAGGCTGATAATGCATACCACAAGACTGATTTAAAGAATATTTTCCCCATGTAGGTCTCATTTTCCCACAGCTGTGAGTACAACTCAATTGCTGAAATTTCCCATTCTCCCATCTACAAATTACAAAGGTACTTCTACTAAGGATTATTTGAGACACACCAACCTCTTCAAACCGGGCCTGGATGATTGTTATCCAGTGCTTAATGGTGGTAATGGAGTCAGGGTGGCAGATGGCCAAGACAGTATCACCCATACTGGTGGCCTTGTTTAGTTCAGCTCTTTTTTCTTCCAGTTTCTTCATGAATTCCTACAGCAGAAACAAAGGCTTCTTCAATTAGCTGTTGGCATTTGCTGAGCACAGAATTTCAGTGGCATTCATTTACTGTTTGATCATGGTGGTACAATCCTGTGATCCCAGTACTTGGGAGGTAGAGGCAGGAGGATTGAGTTCAAGGTTAGCCTCAGCTACATAATACATTTGAGATCAGCCTGAACTAAATGAGACCCTGTTTCAAAAAACAGAAACAACAACAAAACCCTCAAAGAACAGCTCAGTTGGTATCAGGCTTAGGAATCTGAGGCTAGACAGGTCACAGGGCATAGAGGACACCCTAATAGTTTTATACTAAATAGATACTTTATTAAACTGACCCCTAATGACTTACTGTTATACCCATAGATTAATGCATCTCTGAACTCTCACCAGAGAAGTTTCCTTATGCAGCAGATGGTGATTAACATAGAAACTCACAACCGGCCACTATACAGAGAAAAAGGAGGCTGCAGGCTGCTTATCCCTGGACACCCATATCAAATTTCTGCTTCCCCGGGCTGAGGGATCATTGTGGAAGAGACTGTAAATAGAAAGACTGTAAGAGCCAGAGGTGGTGGGTGACCACAAGGAAACAGAGTTTTCCAGACAGCTGGTCAGTTACTCATTATGAACTCACAGCAATGGTGACAGCATGGACCAGTCCCACGCAAGCTCAAAAAGACAAAATCCCAGCATAGACATAGGAAAGTGGGTAAAGAAACACTAACCCAACCTATGGAACTTTTGGCAACCAATTGCTTCTGAGAGGGGGAGATTCTTGGTAGGCTAACTGGGCTCCAGTGGATGGAGGCATTTAAGACAGGTTAAACTCTATAGGCATTATATATATAAAACGAATAGGGTACACTGGGCAGGGGTAATGGGGGAGGTGCAGGTGGAGGAAGGTGATCTAAATGCCATTACGTTATACTGTATGAAAAAAATCACAAAAATTCAATTTAAAACACTCAATTAAAAAAACACAGAGAAAAAAAGAAAATAAAACCACCACCATGACCAAGAAAACAAAACAAACTACAGGTAGGAGCTGGAGAGATGGCTTAGTGGTTAAGAGCACTGAGTGCAGTTCTCTTCCAGAGGACCTGGATTTGGTTCCCAGTACCCACATGCCAGCTAACAACTGTAACTCCAGTTCCAGGGGATATGACACCCTCTTCTGGCCTCTGCGGGCACTGTACAACAAGTGTACACTTACATACATGCAGGCAACATACTCATACACATAAAATAAATAAATAAAAAAATTTACACTACTTTAAAATATTTTGAAATAACTGGCTGTACAAACTCCAATCTGGTTCCAAATACTTGCATCCTGAAGATTCTCTGGTCCTGCTGTTCTTACAGCAGGTGCCCATACCACATACAGTCTTTCTGTAGGATGTTAGATTTGCACCATGGGCATCAGTGGGTATACCTCTAAGAACCAAACCCTAGCACTTTGTGGAACTCAGTGTTGGCTAATTGTCAGCCCACAGTAATATAAACTAGATTTGTAAATACTGAGCTGAATCTAAAATTTACATTTGACAGTTTTCCTATTCTTGTAGTCTAGTTTCAAATTTAAATGGTGCACAGTGTTGGCTATCCAGGTAGTCATGCAAGCTTGCGTCACTCTTAGTAAAAGCAAGGTACTACGTCATTACTGTAGCCAACGCCCCTTTGAGAAAGAATATTAATTAAAATCAGAAGTCTATGCAGATGATGTAATACATGCTGAACAAGAATGATATATTTCCAATATGACCTTGAAAGGCAAAGCTATTTAGTGGTACTGAAAAAAAATCTTTAAAGTTAATAGGAAATGCTGACATCAACGCTACATTGGATGTAAACATTGTAAATTCTTGAGTTTTCTAGTTAAACGTTAAAAAACATCTGTTAAGAGCTATGTGGACAATTCTTTGAAGGGTCTTGCCAAGTTCCATGCACTGGTACAGAAAAGAGCTTGGCCTGATAACTCAGTGGCCAGATTTTTTGTCTGTTTTTTCAACAGTATGGATTAATGGTTTAAAATTAAAAGCAATACCATAGGTTAGCTCTCACGATAATTTTACAAGGCTCCTAACTAAAAAAAAGAAGTGGGGCTGGAGAGCTGGCTCGGTGGCATAAGGTGCTTGCCAAGCATAAAGTGCTTGCCACCAAAACTGATGTCGTGAGTTCAATTCATGGGATCCACATGGTAGAAAGAAAGAAGTGACTTCTGCAAGCTGTCTTCTGACCTCTACGGGTACACAGTGGTCCATGCCACACCCATGCACAAATATAAAAATAAAGCAAACAAAAACACCCAAGAAGTATCAGAGGCTTAAAAATAATATTTTAGGGCTTTTAAAATAGGACTTGCTTATTCATATAAAGGTCAAAATAACTCATTTTAATTCTAATAGAATAATTTTATAAACGCTAAAATGCTCATTAAGGAAGTTTTATTCTTGAAATCCACATCAAAGTGCAACAAAATGTACTGATGTTTGGACAGAAGCCAATGTACCCAAGAGACAGGAAACAGAGTTACTGCCTTCTTTAAAAAGGGAGATTAAAAGGATAGCTACATGCACATGTATATTAGGTATATGCTAACGTAGGTATGTAACCAGGGAGGATGGAGATTCATTCTTAAATGCACCAGATGTTTAGTTACTTCTCAGTAAAGAATTAATTCATGTCACTGCTATTTGTAACCATGAGCTTATTCTTTTTACTCTGCTGATTTTCTTATTTAGTTTTACTTATCAATTGGAAATGACTCACTTTATGTTGATCAATGAGAGTCCGGAGAGCATCCTCATCATCTGGGAGAAGACCATGGAAACGCAGGGTCTGCTCTGCCTCTGCCAGCCATTCCAAGAGGGCATGTACCACCGAGTGAAATTCTTCTGCCTAATAGTGAACACCACACACACACACACACACACACACACACACACACACACACACACAAAGATTTCCAGATATACCTGTTAGTAAAATTTACAGAACTATATAGATTTCCCCCTTCATGAAAGAGTCTTAATTTAAATTAATTATGTATACTAGTATTAAAAAGATAAGGATAGATCTTACTGCATTATGCAAATGTAAGAAAAGATATAATAGGTTAACAAGACTCACAAGAAGAATTCACCACTTTTGCAGCTTAGTTTGAGGCAGCTTATTATACTTTGAAACTGAAAATTTACTTGAGTATCACTTCCAAGTGCAGCTTAGCAACCTGTCTCTCTTAAGTCATTTACAGTCTTGAAAGGCTGGAAGTGGGATCAAGACAATGGTGAGGCTAGGTAGGAGTCCTTCATGACTCTCCAGGATGAGAAATTAGGATCCCATCATCTTTACTAGAGTTGTTCTTGCTGTGGTTCCCACACTTAAACCATTATACCTAGCTATCATTCATGTTCATTTTACCTGATGCAAGGCCGCTTCTAATCGTGTCTGCTTTGATATAGAAAGTGCACACACAGTCTCCCAGCGGGTGCTCAGTTCCTGCATCTGGACCTTGACCCAGGAGGAGTCGTCTCGGCTGCCTTCTATGAGCTCTCTGGCAGAGCGCTTCAGGGCCTGCACACTGCTGGTCCTCTTTCCCAGCTCTTTTTGGAAGACCTAAGAAAACCATATTATTAGCTTTTTATTATAACTAACTTCTAATTATGGGACAAAATAGCAAAATGTTAAAATATGTGTGTGTGTATGTGTGTAGAACATCACATAACATACATATAAGACTTATAGTTCAGCAGAATTTTCACAAGGTAAGAAATGACCCATCGCTCCTATTTGAGTATTGTTAACATAGTCTTAGATAAATTTTTTTACAGTCTTGTATCTCCTCACAGGGAACAGAATATTAATATCTTTTTTTTTTTGTCTTTTTGAGACAGGGTCTCCCTGTAGCCTCAGCTGTCCTGGAACTCACTATGTAGACCAGGCTGGCTTCGAACTCACAAAGATATGCCTGCCTCTGCCTCCCAAGTTCTGGGATTAAAGGTGTGAGCCATCACACCCGGCAATATCTTATTTTTTAAATGTCACATCTGATTTAAATAATGGTGATCTGCCTTCTCAATTTCACACACACACAAAGGCACACACACAATGTATCAAACTCTTTTTTTCTATGACTCTTGTCATAGTGTCCCATTCCTCTCAAGTCATTAGTGTGGCAGTAGCATGCTGGCCACCTACTGTCCTGAGAGACACACCAGAGATAAACAGGCGACAACACAAGGCCGGTGTACACTGCAGGGCCCAGAGAGGATAAGCTCCAATGGAGAGCTGGCAGGTAGTCCTGTCTTCTGTAAGATGCCCAGTTTCCACAGTATCCTAAGGACTGACCCCTAATTTCACATTTTAGACACCTACATCATCATCTCAGAGGAAAAGCTTTGGACATTCTTTTTCCCCTCTGCTTAATTTTGATGTATTTTAAAATAATGTGCCATGAAATTGACTTCTTTTGGTCAACCTAAAAAGTGAGTCCAGGGTTCTTTGTTTCTGATCAAACAGTTTGTAAATAAAACTAGATGGTTCAGATAACCAACCTCTGTCCAAAATAAAATTTTTTTTATTTTTCAGAAAAATCATCACAAAAGGGCACTCATCCAAAACAATCCAAACAAAATGTAGTGAATTTTGTGAACGATTTCACTCTGATAGTGTGAAATGATATGCAGCTGCAGGCAGGCAGACAGACAGACAGACAGACAGACAGACACACACACACACACACACACACACACACATTCTCTCTCTCTCTCTTTCTCTCTCTCTGGACATTACCCAAATATTCACTTGTGATAAACTTATCTAACAGTTTCAAAGTGTACTTTTAATATTCTTTGTATACTTAAACTTCTGGAGCCCTCCAACTGTATTACTCATCCTTAATAAGAAATTCATTCTTGATGATCTTTAATATATAAAAAAATCTGGCAAGTGCTATGGTAGTAAATATTTAGACAGTGAGCTTATAAACATGGCATTTATGTAAAGAGTAACATTACATTATGCATTACTCACTGAATGAGTGCCTGGAGAAGTCTGTGTTAATCATGCCCCAAAACATTTTCTTCAATATAAGCAAAGCTATGTTAATTTTTTAAATTCAAATTTTTTTTTTTGTAGGCCTGGCCAATATTCTTTTATTTGAGATAGGATTTCATGTAGCCCAGACTGGCTTCAAATTGGCTATGGAGCTGAAGATGATCTTGAACTTCAGGTCTTTCTGCCTTTACCTGATAGATGTTGGGATTATAGGTCTGGGCTACTACAATAGGGAACAGGCAGTGCTGGGGATCAAATCCAGGGCTTCAAGTATGCCAGGCCAGCATTCTACCAACGGAGGCACAACCCCAGTATGCTCCTTATTTATTCTCTATTAGTATTAAATATAACAAACTCTCTTTTATAGGTATAATCACAGAATCAAAACAAAGAAGAAAATAAATATGGAAATATGCAAATGAGCGAACACTTCACAAAGATCAGGTGTATCAGAATAGCATAGCCAGTGAATTATGAAGAGAACATTTTAGGGGACTGGAGTGATGGCTCAGCAGTTACGAGCAATGGCTATTTTTGCAGAAGACCCAGGTTTGAATCCCAGCACCCACACGGTGGTTAAGAACATTCTGTAACTCCAGTTCCAGGGGATTCGAGTCCTTCTTCTGTCCTCCGTGGACACTGCACGACACAGATGCAGGCATAACACTCATATACATAAAATAAAAATAAATAAAGACAACATTTTAAAATAAAATACATTTTGTGAACTCGAAAATCACGGGAAGGAGTACATCATCAAGTGAGGTACAGTACTGTAAGGTGCTTGCAGACAACGTAGATTCTGTATGTGAGCCATGCTTGAAGGCTCTCCAGGTTGTTTTGTATCATTTGGTCATAAGTTAAGACCTTATACTTAGTACTAGCTGCACACCTCAAACACATTCTTGATTGGCAACATTGTTTAACCTATGTATTAGGAAATCACAAGGGCAAGGAGAGAAATTTCCTCAAAACAAGTAATAAATACCTCAGCATATAATTCAAGAGGCAAGGTTAAAACAGATTTTAAAGAACAGCATCTAATCATGACTCCATGGGTCACGGTGTCTCAGATCTGCATACTGACTTAGTTCCAGGTCACCAACTGAATGATTTTTTAAAATGTTACAACATAATAGTTTAAATGAAGAACTAAAAAATAGAAAACCATTCTTGAAACACGTTTTAAAGCACCACAAAAAATGAAACTGCTTTTCAAGTTCTAAAGTTGGATTTAGATCAAGTAACTGAAAACAAAAGCATTTCATTGATCATGTAGTTTTCTCCCATCACTTTTAAAGGTGGATTCCTGCTTCTGCTCAAACATGTATTTCAGTAATGAAGACAAGGGATGCAGTGAGGCATTCTGACTTTAAAAGGCTACTGTAAGTGGTTATATTTTCCTCAAAACTCAGAATAACTAACAAGATAAAAAGAACATTCTGGATTGCAGTACCTTGTGATTGTCAATCAGGTTCATCACGAGGTCAATGTCTCCATGAACAGGCTGGTCTTCTGCCAGCTGGGGCTCAACTCTATACAGCCAATCAATAAGGGCCTGCAGGGCATCTGTGAATTGTCCAGAAAATAACAGGGCCTCCTCCAATTTGTTTTGTCTGGGAAAAAACAGT
This sequence comes from Nannospalax galili, assembly GCF_000622305.1. Classification (NCBI taxonomy): domain Eukaryota; kingdom Metazoa; phylum Chordata; class Mammalia; order Rodentia; family Spalacidae; genus Nannospalax; species Nannospalax galili. The sequence continues at coordinate 2,310,374 of NW_008349130.1, read as the reverse complement.
GGAAAAATTAGTCTTCTAAAGTTAATGTATGCGGCTGAGGGGCATTAGGGAAGAAGAAAATAATGGTCTTCACTGCTGTTTCCTCTGCCTTCCTTAGAAAACAGCAAAATTTTTCTCAAATTTTCTCTTTTAGTCCTTTAAATTCATGTCTGGCATTTGTTATAGTAAATTTTCCTTCACCTCTGGAAATCACTTGTCCTTCATGATTTTTGATAAAAATACAACTTTTAAAAAATTTTTTATTTTAGAAATTGTTTTAAATGGTCAAACAATAACCCTGACCTCTCTGAGTAGATAATTCTATGAATTTCAACAAATGTACAGATTCCTGCGATTACCACAATCTAGACAGAGTGGCACTGCTCCACTCTCCCATGCCCTCGCTGTGATTGCACTCTGCCCCATTTAACACCCTGGCATCCACTGGTCTCTGTGAGATCACTCAAATTTTCCTGCCTTTTAAAAAATATCATAAGTTAAATCATTTATATGACATTTAAAATGAATGTAACATTTTGACATTAGAAAAACCAAGATAAAAAGAAACACTTCAAGTTACCTAGAACCAAATACTTTATTTCATCTTGATACAGATTGAACCCTAAAAGCCAAACTCCCAAGTTAAAATGTTCAAACTGAAAAATTTCAGCACCAAAATGAAACCACAAGTGGAAAAGTCCACATTGTGAAACTGTCAATACATGGTTTTATTCAAACAAACAAACAAACAAACAAACCATCTTAGGCTATGCATTGTAAGGTTTTCATTAAACAGATGAATTTCTAATTCAGACTAGATCCTCATAACCAAGCTATTTCATGATACACACACACACACACACACACACACACACATACACACACAAATATTCCAAAATCTGAAAGAAAAAAAACCCTAAATCTGAATATTTTTTTTTCCTCAAGCATTTTGGATAAGGTATACTCAATCTTTTCGAGAAACATAACTAAGGATCAATGAAAAAATTAAATACATTTATAATATACTTGAACTTTTTAACTACTACTTTACTTTCTTAAATACTTGAGAGGTTTAAGGTTAAATCTTGGACCTTCACAAAAGTGCAGTGGGGGAGAGAAAGACTGGCAGCTGGAAGGGAATGCTGGGCCTGATCAGCAATGCCTTGCATGCCACATTACAGAGCCTCTGTTTTATTTCATACCCAAAAGCAAGCAGCTGTATGGAAATTAAAGGCACAGTTAACAGTAGATCTGGGAGCTTGGCATGATGGTACACGCCTGTAGTCCTGGCACTCAAGAAGCTGAGGCAGGAGGATTAGAGTCTTATCAGTGTAGGCACTATGTGAGTGGGCACTGAGGATGAGCAGATGTTCCTTACACAAAGCACGTATCTGAGGTTGATGAAACATCCCTACAGACACCACTGCTATACCTCTGAGGGAAGTCTCTAGTCACCAAACTGCCTGAAGGAACAGCCTACCTTTCCACAGATTTCCCACATATTGTGTCCCACTTGTCTCTGAGTTCACTTAGCATGTCATCCAGCTTCAGGTTGTCATCAGCCAATGATGTTTTCTCCTTCAGAGAACGTCCAGTTCGGTTAGTGGTGTCATAGACAGAATGCTTACCTCCCAGTGATTTCTGAAACTCCTGTGTATTTAAAAAGAAACCAACGTAAGCATCTACTTAAACTAATAAACACAGGTAAAAGGCATCAAAAGGAGGATCTTGTTTAAAGTTAAGCACTCAACAATCACTTATTCTTAGCATCTTGACCAGCCATGAGTCTGCATTAACCGTTATTTGCTACAAAGAGAAACTTGTTTGATCAAGGCTGAGGGTAGCACTAGTCTATGGGGTAAGCATAAATATTAAAGAGGCACTTTGACAGTATGTTCATTTAACAAGACAAAAGTAGCTGGTTCACCTCTGGTGCCTGTGATCTCCCCAGTCATGGATCTTTGACCAGGTTCTCAGTACCAGTGCCAGAGAACTGGAGGGGCCCCAGATCAAATCTAAAATCAGCTGGTTACCCCTATAACAATCATGCCACTATTGTTCCAGTAGGCACATCTTGCCTGACAAGTTAGTATCACAGCATCAAGCTCCATATAACACTCTCCAAAGCTCAAGAAACATCACTGAAGAGGAGACAGAAAGAATGTAAGAGCTGGACAATGGGGAAGACAGTCAGGAAATGCTGCCTTGTGGGCATGACAAGGTGATGGTACTCATGAACTCAGAGCAGCTATAGCTGTTTGCATTGGGTCTGCACAAGGCTGAGTTCCAAAATGTAAACATTTAATCATACATGGGGGAGGGATTTATGAGGCCTGCCACCAACCAGGGTAGTTATTGGCAGTGGCTAGGGGGAGCTGCTTGGGGAGAGGAAGTTGTTTTCAATGATGTAACCAATGGTGAGTTACTTGTATTCCAGTAGCATGCCCACATGGGCTGTCCTGGTGAAACCCAGTGGGTCACAAAACAAAACAAAACAAAACAAAACAAAACAAGAAAAACCCTTCCTCTATAACATGAAAGTTTGATGGGGACATGGTGGGAGGAAGGGGGGGTTTGGTGGAGATGGGAGGAGGAGAATAGGGGTGGGTGGAGGAATGAGTATGACCAGAATGTGTTACATACATGTATGAAATAATCGAGAACAAACAAATTTTATTTAGTTTTTTTAAAACACTTTAAAAAGAAAGCCGGGCATGGTGGCGCATGCCTGTAGTCCCAGCACTTGGGAGGCAGAGGCAGGCAGATCTCTGTGAGTTCAAGGCCAGCCTGGTCTACATAGTGAGTTCCAGGACAGCTGGGGCTACAGGGAGATCCTGTCTCAAAAACAAAACAAAACAACAACAAAAAACTTTAAAAAGAAGCATCTCTAACAAATGGAAGCCTGGCCATGGGGAACATCAGTAAGTAATCAAGTCAGACAAACATGCAAATTCTACACAGGAATATCCCAGGGTAGAAAATATAATCTTCAAACTTTCAAATGGAAGGGTGTCTTCTCTTAGAAGCCCAGTGCCTGTAAGAGTATCTATTATTAACAAGAAAATAATTCCAAAGCAAAACAAAATCCTGACTCTTCCTTTCTACTTGTGGTGATAGGGAGATTTCTGAACCAGGGCTTTGGGTATGCTAGGCAAGTGTTCTACCATGAAGCTATATACCCCGCCCTGAGACTTTTGAAGATATAAACCACAAACACTGCAATGATGATAATAAAATGAAACTGCTAATCAAATGAAAGGTTTTGCAGAGAAAAATGAGGCCTGGAGTGTGAGTCTAGTACAGACACAGGGTGATGAGATAATCCGAATTCACTGCAGGTTCTGGTTTTGTAGCTATTCTGTAACAGTTTGCTGTTAGCTACTCTGGACACATGAATTCTGTCTGTGAGCCAAGACTTCAGAACTTCCATTCTAGAGTCTGAAGGTTAGACCCATTGCTTGTTCTATTCACAACCTCAGAAAGTCTACATTCGTCCTCCTCAGCTATATAAAGCCTTATCCGTATTTCAAAGGAGCTACAGATTATTTCTTCAGTATCCAATAGCTATACCGTTAATGTGACATCTATACTGTGCCACTTTTACACTGTTAGCTAGATCCTTCATGTTTGTGTATGCATATGTGTGTGGGGGGGAGTTGTGAATTATATTTTTTCTACACAAGCCAATCCTAAGCATTTATACAACAGGGACACTACTTTTGTGGGTCTCTCATCATCATTTTTAAGCTAGTAGGTATTTGCAAGCATTTTATAAAAAGAGTAGAAAAATGAGAACATTGCCACACAGTATCAGTAATAAAAGGGAAGAAAAGTCAACTGAAGTCACAGGTGATAAGCTCACAGACTATCAAGGGCATACTAGCACAGTGAGTTTACAATCCTGGCAGTACATTGCATTAGAATCACAGTGGCTAGTAAAGAGCTATTCAAACGTATTTTCCAAAAACAATTTCAGGGTTACAATTACTCATTTAGTTTTCATTGCCTTTTAAAAGCTATACTTGGGGCTAGAGAGCTGGCTCAGCCATTTAGAGCATTTGCTGCTCTTCTAGAGGTCTGGAGTTTGGTTCCCAGCATCCATTTCAGGCAGGTCACAAATACATGTAACTCTAGTTCTAGGGGACATGATGCCCTATGGCTTCCATGGGCACTGGCATTCATGTGGCTCATATTCACACACACACACACACATCAAAGGCTATACTTGAAATGTTTTAATATGACCAAATTATCTTTATTTTGTCTTATAAGAGGAAACTACATCTAGAAATTTTAAGGAATGAGACAGTCACCGTATGCTATTTCTACTGTTTGCTATTTGTGACGATTATGCCTTCATGTGGCTTCGAACAGAATACTTGTGTTTAGAATAATGGTACTGATACATTTTCTCTACACAATGAACACATACAAAGCATTATATATGAGTACAGGACAGATTAGAGCTTTTCAAAGACAAAGACCTCAAGTGTTGATTAGAAAACTTTTCTTTTAAAGCTAGTTTAATGGACTGTTTGAAATGTGTCTTGGAGAAATGGCAGACATCAGTAGTAGATAATACTGGGCACAACAGAGGATCTAGCAGCATTTTTTGAAAATTTTCTAGGTTCCTCTAATTTTAAAATGCAAGATTAGTTTCATAAGATTATACGACATCTGTGGTCAAGGTCAGATAGGGCATTCTGTTTTGAGAAAGAGATTCATCTTCCATCATGGAAGTATGGATGGCACTGGCTGCTGAAGAGGCTCGCAGGCAGCAGCCATCAGCAAAATAAGCCAGTCCTAAACCACTACCCAGCCAAAGGGCAGATGCTCAATGTCTCCTCCCATTCTCCTGTGGGCATGAGGGACTGGCAGATAGAAGCAACCAGTCTATGTGAAGACCATGGCTGGGATTTTCTGATGAAGTAAATCCTAAATCATCCCAAATTTTTCCAGCCTTTAAAAAAGATCATGTTCTAAACAATATGGAGAGACCTAACACTGCAAAGCTGTTTGTAGTTACCTCTTTGCTTCTTACCCACATCCTTACCTTCATGACCAGTGGTCACTTTATAATAAGAGGGATTCAGATACAAAAGGCTTGGGGAGGGTAGGTAGAAATATGTTCCTTGAATGCCGTATGGAAGCAATATAAAAGGGAAAATATGTTAAAAATGATTTTATATGTTTCTAGTCTTCATGAAGAAGCCATTATGTGTCTCTGATGGTAGGAATGGAATTTTATATACATGGATATATAATTTCCAATTTTGGGGTAATTTTAATAAAATTTTCCCACCTCTCTGTTTAACAGGATTTATGTATTTATTTAATTTTTTTTTTGTCTTTTTGAGACAGGGTCTTCTGTATCCCCAGTCGGCCTGAAACTTACTATGTAGATCAGGCTGGCATTGATCTCAAAAAGATCTACCTGCCTCTGCCTCGCGAGTGCTAGGATTAAAGTTATATGCCACCATGCCTGGCTACTTATTTATTTTTGAGACATGGTCTTGTCTGTTTCCCGACTGGCTCCTACTTCAGCTTCCCAAGTAGCTGGAATTATGGAACACACCACTGTATCTGTATTACTTTTTACTACAGGAGTACCTTTAGGGTGGGATTGTCCCACTAAATACTGTAAGACAAGACAGTTTCCATGAAAAACTGAAATGTCAATGTTTAAACCACTAAACCCTTAGTATGCTTTAGATTGTAAAAGACATCCAATTTTAATGCTGCATGCTTTCTTCTCACAGTTAGCATTCTCTCTTCATCTGTCTAGTGATGAATAAATACATGAACAAGTAAGAATTTGGAAGTGATCTTGAAACACATAGACAGGATGCTTTTTGAAATGAGAAACTCACCTTGTGCTGTGTGAGCTGTGTCTTTATTTTGTCTGGATCATTGGCAATTTCCAGTTCTGAGTCCAAGGACTTTTCAGACTCTTCCAGCCACTCCATCAGTTTACTCCAAGCTTCATGGAACTGGTGAAGAGAGTCACATTTGTCCAGAAAGTTTTCAAGCACATAGTGTTTGAGATTTAGCACATTTTAAAACATAATTTATTACCAACCGATATACTAAAAATAATTAACTCAAAATTTCTCTTGAAGAAAAACAAGTTTCACCAGCAAATCACAAAGTGCCTTGATAACAGTGGACATTTGTGATTGGGATCTGTGGTCATTTTGCTGTAATTCATTCAACATATTAGCTTTACTAAGTACAGAAAAGAACCCAGACACAGTTAAGGAGCTCCAAGAAGAAGTTCCTCTCTCTCTTAACTTCTTGCTTAATAATTAATATAAACTCTCAAAAAATGTTTTTGTTTTGTTTCTTTGCTATCTCTTGACAAATCTTGTTTACTGTATTTAACTCCTATGCTAAGAAAAAAATAAAAGGGAAAAGAATAAGGCTTGGAAATTGTTTTTTAAATGTAGCAAGGACAAGAAAGACCATTACCATTTTATTTAATGCAGTGATAGTTCAACATCCTTACTTCTGCTCTCAAACCCTCAGACTAACGCTGAGGCCCCACATGCTGGTTTTATATGTACAAGCACTGCAGCACTTGTTCTAATGATATTTAATTTTCTTTGCTCTCTAGGAACTTGCATATATTCTGGTGCTGCATATATTTGATTCTAGTTACAGTTTATTTTCCATTTACCTTACAGAAGAACAATTGGGTACTAATTTTGGATGTCAAATTGTAAAACTGGTTTTAAATGATTTCTTATAAGAAACTTAGATATATAGCAAAAGCTAAAGCAATCAGTGTAAAAATCCTTGTATACATTAATAATGACATAAGGATGTAGGACCATAACAGCACAATAAGGCAAGGGCTCAGAAAGCTGCAAGTGCACACTGTAGAGCATCTCATGTCAAACCTGGTCTCACTGCCCTGCACATCCCTCTCACAGCTCTAATCAAATTTAATGTGAAGGTGGAAAAAATCCAGGCCAAGAAAGACACATGAAAGCCAAAGTCAGAGAACTATAATCAGTATTTGAGCCAAAACTAAGATGAAAAAAAGAAAGAAAGAAAAAGCCAACAAGAGTAGGTACTAGGTACTTTGACTCCAAAAAATAGGCATGGTAACAGGTGGACAGCAGTTCAAGGTGTAAACATACAGGTTCTAAAGCTGATCCCACTTCCAAAGCTATCCTTTTGTTTTGTTTTCTTTTGGTCTTTTTTTGAGGCAGCCTCTCCTCATAGCCCCAGCTGGCCTGGAACTTGCTATATAGACTAGGCTGGCCTTGATCTCACAGAGGATTTGCCTGTCTCGGCCTCCTGAGTACTGGAATTAAAGGTGTGCACCACCATGCCAGGCTGCAAAGCTATTCTTAAGCCACATAAATTGAGCAAATGCTACCCATTCACATTGAAAATGGGAAATTACAAAGTTAAATAAAAATGAGATAAAAGGGAATTGATTAAATGGAGAAAGGAGGAAAAGGGCCAGCAGTGGCTAATTAGCATTCAATAAACCTTTGTAAATTACTGTTTATGACTCAAGAAACATGGAGAGAAATATGTTAGCTCAGCATTAATACTGTCTGACTGAATCATTAGTGCCTGGTTCTATTCCAGAGATTCAGTGATACTGAAAGTGTGACACCTCCCCCTCAAAGAGGGGCATATGGCATGCAATCCTATATTAACACAATCTGTCATTCTAAAGTCTTTAAAAATTCATAGTTAGCTTTAAACACTAAAATGCTAGACTCCTATAAATAACTTTCTGCATTAACTCGTTAACCTAGCTCCCCTAAACAGCAGACTACAACATTTCCAGTGTTAGATAAGAGCAGCTGAATGAGGCAGAAATTGTAATTTCAGGAAGGAGCTCTCTGATAGGTTAGCTAATCCCAAATGGTCAGCCCTAAACACATATACAGATGAGCACCACTAAATGGACTCAGTAGATTGTACACACGCACATACACAACTGTATAAATATGTAGCATTAATAATTAAGGAAAACACCACTAAATTGAGAGGGAGCTGGGATGGGGCACAAAGTGGGAAGAGGTGGAGAGAGAGGAGTGGAAATGATGGAGATGGGGTATTGTGTATAAAATTATCAAAACAATTTACAAAATTCAGCCTCAATATTGTACTGTTTATAGTAAAAAATAACATTTTAAAAGGATCCCTGCCACATAAGGTGGGTATATTGCCAGAGGGCAGAAAAACGTGCAATTTTACCTCTTCTCCAGTCAGTCTTGAACAGAGTGCTAATTAACAACAGGTAAAGGCAGTAGGGGGAAGCTCCTGGTAAGGTTTGTGAGATTCCCTAGACTAAAGCCCCAGATTCAGACAATAAATTTCAAGTGAACTGGGGCTGTACCACCATCTCAGGGAGAACTGAGGGTTGTCCACAAGTTTTTTGGGAAGTGAGTTGGGTCAGGAAACTGCTGGGAGGCTCGAGATCTGGTTCTCAGCTCTGGTAAAGAGTTTGGCTTATGGAGCTAGCAATATAATATGGTCTGGTACAAGTGTCTTAGTAGAAAAGGGACTGGAAGCACAAGGGAAAAACAAACAAAGCCCTAACCAAAAATTTGGAACTTCTTTGTGGGCCTTAATGACGATGGCCTACGTGAAGTCAAGCTACATAATGTCTTTTCAAGATGAGTATCCATGGCCTAAAGTTATGCCAGGACAAAAAGTGATGTCAGAGTCCAAAGATAGGTCAATACCATTCCAGGAAATAAACAGCTTGGCTCCTGTTGTTACACAGGACATAGTCTGCAATAAAAGCACTTTAATAACATCCATTTCAACAGCTGGCGCTGACTTCCAACAAAGCTTTCTTACCTGCTTGGCCCGTTTCCTTGCATCATCCAAAGATCTTCCTCTTTCTACTAACCGTTGAACCACTTTTTCCCATCGACTCTGCACACTGATAAGCAGGTTCTTAATTAGCACTACATCTTGTTTCTGACTGAAATACTTCAGGTGGGTTCCAGTTTTGTCCAGTTCTATTATCTGCTCACGGTGAGAATTTACTTCATTGGCAAAGACCTTTTCCCCAAAAAAGGACGTAATTAGAATCAAGGGAAGATGGGTCAACTTCAAAAATGCTTCTCATCATAATGCTTGTGTTATTTTAAATGACAAAAGAAAATGTTCAGGTGGAAGGTGGAGGGTAGATGTGGGAGGAGTTAGGGGAGTGTAAGGGTGAAGATGATAAAAAAAACATTGTACGCATGCATGATATTCTCAAAGAATAAAAATTATACTAAAAAAGGTTTCAAGTAACCAAATTCAGGCTTTTGACAGGAAGGCAGCTTGGGCTCTAGGAGGCAAATGCGTCCCATCTGAGTTCCCTACATACCTTGTGCTCATCAATTTGAAACAAGACTGTGTCTAAGATAAGACTTGGCCGGGAAGCCACATTCAGGGTTTGCTCAGCTTGGGTGAGCCAGTTGATGAAGTCTTGGAGGGAATTGTGGAATTCCATCGCTAAGTTGAGGGCCTCTTCCAATTTAGTCTGTAAAGAAAAATTATTTAGCATTTGGTGCTTGTGGTTCGGTTACTTTTGCTTCAGTGTAATTAACTGACATTTATATAATTAATAACTGCTGGAGTCAAAATCTTATGAGAAAATAGCTTATGTTCTATTAGTGTTGGCTGATAAGCTAGTATTTCTACCCTATTATTGTCTTATTGAACTAGGCGTAATTATTGAGATCTCCTAGAATGTTTTTCTATAGTTTGAGACAAACTGACAAAATGTATAACATGACATGAATTACAGTTTTTCACCAATTTTATATAGTGCTTATAAACTGTAAATGAAATCATACCATCCTATTCCTCTTTCATTTAATGTGTGATTAGAATACAGTTTTTAATCACCTATAACTTGAGTGGTTCATAGTTTAAAAAATAGAGTAATATTAAGCAGCACCTGATTTAAGATGAATCTTTATCTAATCGCTGCTCTGTTCAGCAATGTTAGAATACTATTTTTGCTCACTCCATGAAACATCAAGTGTAAACAAAAAATTTGGATACGAATCATTAAGTCACAGTCTTGATAGTTAGAAATAAAGTAACACCCATGAAATCAAACAAATAAAAACACTGGTTCTATTATACTAAAGCACATACTTTCTTTTCATTGAGCTTGGTTTTCACAGACTCCCATTTCTCTTTCAAGTTATTTATGTCTTGGTCAATATTTGTCTCTGTAGAATTGGGACATCTTGCAAGCATCTGTTGGCCTTTCTCCATCAGACTCCTGTATGTTTCTTCTTTAACATCAAAGGCAGTGCAGACTTCCTAAATTGAGATACCCTCAAGTTATATGACTTTCCAAAGAACAAAGTCTAAGACTTGTTTGTTTTTTTTTTTGTCTTTTTGAGACAGGGTCTCCCTGTAGCCCCAGCTGTCCTGGAGCTCACTATGTGGACCAGGATGGCCTTGAACTCACAGAGATCCATCTGCCTCTGCCTTCCAAGTGCTGGGATTAAAGGCGTGCACTACCATGCCCGGCCAAGACTTGTATTTTTTAAGGTCATCCATTGTAAGCCTCCATCATACATTCATCTTTTTGGCCTACAAAACAACACTAAAAAAACAGCTCCACCTTCCTGTATATTGAAACAGCATCTACACTAATAGTCATACCCTGTCTACTGAGAAATCTCACCAATACATGCTGTATGCTGAGGTCCAAGGCAATGATACACATGCTTTCAAGAAACAGTTGGGTACTCAGTCCTAGTACTGCAGAGACAGTGGCAGATGGATCCCTGTGAAATCCAGGTCAACTTGGTCTACATAGCGAGTTCCAGGCCAGTTGGGGCTACCCGAAGACCCTGTCTCAGAACAAGCAAGCAAGCAAGCAAGAAAAGGTCTCACTGCACAGCAACAAATCAGGTCTGTGACTGGGTTAAGCAATTTCACTTCTCTCAGCATTTTCTTGTCTGTAAATCAGAGAATCTTCTATGTCCTTCTCTTTACTATGATGCAATAACTAAACAATTTCATTGGTATAATTTAATCCTGGACTCTGAAAACGTGATGAAAAGGAAGCAAAGAACTAGCACAGAAAGACATTCATGTTGATATTAAGACTATCAGATTGCCAGGGCCACAGCTGAGGTATTTTGAGAATTATTCTCATTTATACTATTTTAAAGTTTCCAAATGGAATGTAGTGCATACATTCTATGTCAAATTTAAGAAAATATTGTTTATATTCAAAATTTAACATCAGTGAAACAAGTTATATTGCATTTAAAAAATTGAGAAAAGTTTTATTTCATTGATTCAACTATAATATGGGCCAAATCAGAGTTCCGATTGAAAATTACATATTTCATGTCACTGATAGCTTCAACTTTATAATTTAAAAAAACTGAGATTCATCAGTTCAAAACTTATCTGCCAAGTTGCTTTTCCTCATGATAATATTGTTGACTACTAAAAAAAAATTCATATACTAACTCAAGTGTAAAGATCAGGTAGTTTTCAAAATCTGCTTTCTCTTAGCACTTTTAGAGTTAAATTATAATGACACATAAAAGAAAATGTGATAAGTCAGCCAGAGTCTAATTTAATTTGCAAACCCCTATTTCTATGAAAGAAACCAGTTTCAGGTTTCATGACTTGTCTCCTCATTTTCCAGAGTTGACAGCGTCATGGAATCTGGGTGGGTGCAGCACACCACACACTCTTTGAAAGAGGCTTCTACCTCTGTCCATGTTCAGTATGGTGTGAAGTTGCAGACAAAGCTCTATCCACTGACACAAACTAATGGGTAATCTTTTAACAGAGCAACGACACATTTTTCAGTTTTCTATGAAACAGGTGAGAATATCATGTTTGAATAATAATATTTAAGTCCAATTTTATTTTCCTTTGTTTTATGAGATTGGGTCTCATTACATAGCCCAAGCTGACTTTTATATAAGTTGGCTTCAAACTAGAAATTCTCCCACATGAGCATCCTGGGATTAACAGGCATGGACCAATTTCAGACCAATATGATTATTTTGGATTTTTTTTTTTCTTGGTCTTTTTTGAGACAGGGTCTCCCTGTAGCCCCAGCTGTCCTGGATTCACCATGGAGACCAGGCTGGCCTTGAACTCACGGAAATCTGCCTGCCTCTGCCTCCCGAGTGCTGGGATTATTTTTTAAAAAAAATATTTTATTTATTATTTTTATTTTATGTGTATGAGCATATTATTTGCATGTGTGTAAGTGCACCCATGTTGTGCAATGCCCTCAGACTCAGATCCCCTGGAACTGGAGTTACAGACGGTTGTTAGCTGCCATGAGGATGTTGGGAACCAAACCCCGGTCCTCTGCAAGAGGAGCCAGTGCTCTTAACCACTGAGCTGTCTCTCCAGCCCCTGGAGACCTGGAGATTTTTTTTTTATACTTCAAGGGACAACAATTTGTAACTTATACAATGTCATATTACTATAAGCCTTGTCACTTTGTGTGTAGGAGGTTTGCAACTCAAAAATGTCTAGACTTCTTTAAAACAATTTTTCATGTGCTGACCTCTGAAACAAATAGGTTTTAATTTGAAAAATTCAATCACTAAATGGTGGTTTCTAGCATTTACACACAGTGATTTCTGCTCCAAAACTGTAACTTTTAACTGTATCATTTCCCATTATATTTAATTATCACCAGGACTATAGTAGGAAATACAATACATACCATATGTGCATTAAGCTGCTCCTTGGCTGTTTCTGGTAAACCTCCTAGAGGTTTGGATGCCAACAGATGACGCTCAGTGTCAGTCAGCCACTGCTGCAAATCCTCAATTTCACCATGGAATCCTTTGGCCTGAAGCAAGAAGTAGTTTTAAGTTTATGCCACAAAGACTGTCACTTTCACACAAGGTTCCATGGCCCCAGGCTGCTAAGCCCCTCTCTGCATCTCGGAGAGTCCAGTAGCAGGTATCAGCCCATCAGGAAGGCTCAGGATGTAAGAGCATTATGCTAAGAACTGGAGCACTGCCTCCTCACCTGCTCTGCTCCTTATCCTACTTTTTCTACTCCTTTCTTTAAGGTCTCAAAATTAAACAGCCACCTGTGAATTAATGAAGGAAATCCTGCTTCTCTGGACTTGAACACCAGAGGAAGTCTCTGGATTTATTCTCTCTACTCACCTGGCGCAAGGCACTATCCAGCTGCTGCTTCCTTTGTTCTGTTTTTTCTAGAATGTTCTGCCAGCGTTGGTTTAAAATCTTGAGCTTGGACTGAAGGTTGCTTGCTTCTTCTCCTGCACTTGATTCAATTAGATCATTTCCTGCTTTATTAACAGCTTCCACTGTGGACTGGTGGGCTAATACATCATTTTGTAGCACCTGAAAAATGTTAAGATAATATCATGTTTGCTAACTGGTAACACAGTAACATTACTTATAATTTTTTGTGTTGTTGATGATGACCTTGAACTTCGGATCCCTTTTCCACCTCTCCTGTGCTGAGAGTACAGGCTGGGCTACCGCATCTAATGTTATGCAGTGCTGGGGATCAAACCTAGGGCTTCATGCATGCTAGGTAAGCATTCTACCAACCGGAGTATATCGCAACTGCTTCATTTTCTTGTTGTGAAACATTTTGAAATAAAAATCTTATTAAAAAAGTTTTAATAACAAGTTTTAAAGTGACAGACTTTCTTTTCTTTAACTTTGTAGCTTTCCTAGATATACCTTTAGTCTACTAAGAGTCCTGAAATGACTGTGAGAACTCTTACCACTTATTCCCATTATAATGACCTTGCAGTGATGCTATCTATGTCTGTCTGTCTGTCTGTCTGTCTGTCTGTCTACCTACCTACCTATCATCTATATATCTATATATCTATCTATGTATCTATGTATCTACCTATCATCTATATATGTACGTATGTATGTATGTATCTATCTACCTATCTATCTAATCTATCTATCTATCTATCATCTATCTATCTATCTATCATCATCTATCTATCTATCTGAGACAATGAAATAATATTTTCACTTGATTTAAGCTCATTTTAATTGAATTTAATATTCATGTCTTAACAGATATTTTTACTCTTACATATTCATTTTCTAATATAAAATTATCTTTTAAAAAATTATTTAATAACCACATGATTAGAAGCATTCCTTTATAGCTTTAACATATTCAATAACAATTTCCAAACATCTAAGACACATATTTTACAATCACCATTTGAAAGAAATGCATTTCATCATTTTCTCTCATTGGGATTCCACAGCCACTAATTTGAAAAGACTTCTTCACCTAATAGTGCTGAGAGTTCATTATAAACCTACACTAATGTTCACTGATGATGTACGGTTGGCAACAGTAAAGAAAAGGAAAAGCATCCCTCATCCTATGCAAGGCATGACACATCTGGAGGGGAACCCAGACCAGGAGGGTTTCCAGAGAAAAGACAGCTGTGGGAGGACTTTTAACTGTTCACTCAGTTCTGAAGCATCTCATGAGGCAGTGTTTTCCAAAGGCTACAAAGCCAAGTAAGGAGTTACCATTAAGGAAAATGTGTCCTTTGATATATTAACAGTAGGCAACGTTCTCAAAATGGGAGAGTTAAATACTGTGCTTGTCTATAAAAGATAAATTCTGTAAAATATCTTCTTCTAGCTGGGCGTGGTGGCGCACGCCTTTAATCCCAGCACTCGGGAGGCAGAGGCAGGTGAATCTCTGTGAGTTCAAGGCCATCCTGGGCTACATAGGGAGTTCTCTGATTCTGATCCAGTGCTAAAACTAAAAAAAAAAAAAACCAAAAAAACCAAAAAAAAAAAAAAAATCTTCTAATGTTCAGAGACAAGAGAAAACTGTTGAGTAGAAGTTACAAATTTTCAGCAACTGTTCTGTGAATTCTAAGGCCCCTAAATTTTTATTTTTGAGAAGTAAAAGGAAAAAGGCAAAAAAAGCTGTTTCTAACTAGTCAGATAAACAGAATTAAATGGTTCTACAGAGCTTCAGCCCAAATAACGAGACTGGATGTCTTATTTTGCATCTCTATTATACATAGTTCTGATCCCTGATGTAAGCTGCTTTTAAGACAATTGCTGGGTTTACTAAAATGTCAATGTATCTATAAACTCAGGCTATGAGAATAAACAAACTCTGTTTTTATGCAGTCAGTCTAAAAGTCACTGTTGCTCTAAGCAAGGGTATAATATAATGTAGACATCAAATAATGAAGTAGGTTTCTATATATGGGAATTTTTAAATCCGATATGGCTAGGCAATGACTATCCATGTGGGCAGGATCAGTAGAAAAGAAGAACTTAAATTAGACAACAATTACTGTGGGGAAAAATATAAAAGGAGAATTATCCAAGGAAAAAAAATTGTGCATCATGATCTTAATTGCTAAAGACCTACCTTTTGATAAAAATGTCAATACACATCAAAACAAACATTTACTACCTGGTAAATTTTAGGTAAAGTTAGGATTCCAGATTTGAAGATACTAATATTAATCTAAGTGCTAAAGTCTATGAAAGACTGGAGTATGAGGAGGACCTCTACTGTGCATAGACTTTTACGTAAGTAAAGTGACAAGGGATGGCGGAGTGAATTATTAAACAGTATCAAGCAACTGTCACAAAGTGGCACTAACAAAACTGTTTTTCATATCTCAAGATGAAAACGTCATATAGGCTTCAAATCAAATGTAAGGTATATAAAAAGTCTTGAGCATAATAAATATTTTAGAAAACAGGTTTAGAAAGGAGTCCAACACATATAGCTAGTCAAAGCTAACAGCAAACAGAGAGAAGGAAAAGTCAGAATATGGTGAGAGATGTATAGAAAAGCAGGGAGAGCCAATAGGTCACATAGGAGGTGTGAGAAACATGTGGAGATGGGGGAACCAGAGGCAAGACATAAAAGCCATGGTGGAACAACAGCATTTTAAGCCTAGAAGTTTTTAGGTTTTCCCCCAAAACTTTAAAAACAAAACAAACAAAAAAAAACAAGTTAACTCAATGACAGATGCAACAGGGATTTAAATCTTTCGTGTTTGCCATGCAGTCCTATTCAAATTCAGCCAATATCCTTGCTACATTTGATAATAACTGCCCTGCTCAATGAGAAAAGGCTTTTATTGCAATTTCTTAAAGAAGTACATGTTAAGTAGTTTAATGCCAAATATTAGCATATATCTGTTAAAATCATAAACTTGAAAAACTCAAAAGAAACATACGTAGTAGCAGTACGTACATGATGCTTAGCAAGTTCAATTTCAATGGCTTTAGGATCTCCTCCAACAGGTTTCTGTTCACTTAGCAACCCCTTCGTGTGTGTCAGCCATGCCAAGAGCTCATCCAGGGCGTGCTGGAACTGACCCAGGGCCAAAAGAGCACCCTCCAGCTTGTGCTGCCAAAAAAGCAGAGAGGAAGAAAATCCATGATCAAATCTGGCATCACAAATGACATACTTATGACACAAGAGCAAAAACGGCCAGTTGCTTCATGCTGCCAAAGTCTGTCCTCCGAGCCAGCAATCCCGTCATGTCATTTAACATTTTCATCTAATATTCTTTGTGGTTCAATATGGCATAAATGGGAGAGTCTGGGTCGAATATTTAGGTGCTTCAAAAGTTTGTTGATATTAATGCTTGAATTGATTTTAATAGTTTGATGTTACGGTCTAAGAGTGACCACATGTAACTTCTGAACCTGTCTTGGAACGTACCTGTCTGTTGACGATTCTCTCATCCAAGCTATCCCATATCAATTTCAGCTCCATCAATGGGTCTTGAACAGTGTGTTTATCACTCTCTTCTGTTACTTTCTTCAGCAAAAGTTCTGCTTGATGGTTCAGTCTTTCCATCTCTATCTGCTGTTGGTAAGCCTCTGACTTAAATTGCTATTTAAAAAAAATACAAGGAACTTTTAAAACATAAATCAGCAATTATAAACCAAAAATATTCTCTAAACATTTTATAATAATCTGCATTTCCTATTGAAAGACAGAGCAAGAGGAATAAAAATCTCATATGAGGCTGACCAGTGAGAGATAAAATGGGGGGAATTCTTCTCTTTTATTTAATGTTTTATGATGGAAAGATGTTTCTATTTACAGTTTTGATATTTCATTTTTATTCCCTGTAATAAAAAATAACAAATATCATGGAGAAATTTATTCTAATATCTAATTTTAAATTAATGTAAATGAAATTCAGGAAATGATGCCTTTAAATTCAGTAGTTCCTTTTCTAAATCATGCACAGCCTCATGATTTTATATTTTTCATAGCTGAGTTGTATTCACTGATAATGATTTCTATATCTTGCTATTGATACAAAGTAACTATTTTATTTATTATTATTGTTGTTGTTACTTGTGAGATAGAGTCTTGTTATGTAGCTCTAGCTGATCTTATATCCCTATGTTGTCTAGGTTTGCCTCAAACACCTAGCCATGTCTTTGCCTTAATCTCCCAAGTACTGGGATTACAGGCATGAGACACCATGCTTGGTTTGGCTGATAATACAATAATGCATCAATTACACTAATTACAATACACTATTGAATAATAAAGCACATTAAAGTGAGATCCAAATATGCCCCCCCATACATACACACACATACTTCTTCCATTCAGAGATGAAGCTATCTGAAAAGTTATAAATTCTAGTAGTTGGGAATGGAGAGATGGCTCAGAGGTTAAAGGTGCTGGCTGCTCTTGCAGAAGATCCAGGTTCAATTCCCAGAACCCACACGGTAGCCAACAACCATCCGTAACTACAGTTCCAGGGCATCCGACACCCTCTCTGGGCTTCATGGATATCACATGCACGTGGTGCACTTACACATTTGCAGGCAAACACTCATACATATAAAATAAAAATAAATAAATAATTCTAGTAGTTGCTTCTGAGTATGTAACATTTGGGCTGTCTTAGAAAAATTAGTTTTTCTCCTTTTTGCTTATTTTATGCTTTTTTGTTTATTTTTCCTTTTTGCTTAATTCTGTAAGGAACAGGTATTAATTAATGAAAAGAAAACAATCTTTTATTTCTTTTAATCAGTGCTTATCTATGCTTACTATGCATAGATACTTTACTAAAACAATTTCAGAACCCGTGAGATGGTAAAGATGCTTGCTGCCAAGCCCAACAACTTGAGTTTGATATCCAGGATTCACATAGTGGAAGAGAACTATCTCCCACAAGCTGTGTTCTGACCTCCTCACATGTGTGACATGCTCATGCATGTGTACACACAAACACACACGCATAAATACATGTAATAAAAACTATTTCAAAATAAAAATATAATGCTTCAATTATGTAAAATGAATGAATTTATGTAAGGAATTCAGAGAATCAGCAATTTTAAAATGCAAGCAATTCTTTGACTAATCACTTAGCCCCACACAAACCTTTAGCTCTTCAATCTGTTGCTTGACAGTTTCAAGATCTGTTCCAACAGGAGACATAGAAGCTAATTTACCGCCTGCAATATCCACCCAGTCAAATATTGCCTAGAAGACACATTGTTACATGTATTATAACAACACATCTAAAACTGCCAGGATATTGGTGTTACAGAAAAGGGCAAACATAATTCTAGAAGACTAGGAAAGGAGCTTGCTCCATAAAAACTAAGATAGTTCATCTAAATAAAAGCAATGACATAAACAGCTCTTTCAAATATCAAATACACATAACCTCCAATTTGCACCAAAGATGGCAAAACAAATTCTTTAGAGAAGATTCTCAGAACATTAAGAACTTTCAAAGAAAGTTTATTTGAAAAAGTTTATATATTCAATCACATTAAGTGAAATTTCCTGTTTGCTTATATAAAAATATACTGAAAGAAAAAGATCAAATAAGCGAAAAATTCAACTGTTGAGCAGTTAGGCAAAATATTTGGTTCAGTTAAACCCTCC
>NW_008349130.1:2280164-2291234 GCF_000622305.1 Nannospalax galili | reverse complement strand
TCAACCCATTTAGGTAACAACTGTATAAAAGAATTACTATATTCCTTAATGAATCTGGCAGAGGGAGGGAAACCTTGTAAAATATGTGATATATTTAAATTACCATTAATCAACTCTAATTACTTAAGTAGCAACCTGGTAACAAAATATACTTCATTTCACAATCAAGCCTTGGGCACTCTGCAGTACCTAAAGTCACATTAGCACCAGCAATTTAGTAATCAGAGTTGCCGTTCATGAGCAAAATGACCTATGATAGGCCTTATGCTTCTTGTAGTTTGATAAGGAGCCTGCAAATCACAGTGTCTTTCCTATGGCTCCCAAGTGGCTTCGTGTGGCAGCAATGCCAATTGGCACTCAATAACTTGCCATCATGATTCAATCTCACACAGAGACCTGGAGCCCAACTTAGTCACCACCGGCCATCATTATTTAACCAATAAATCATCAGTTTGCTTAAAAAAAAATACAGAGAGCAGGGGAGTTGTAATAAGGTGCTATTTGTAGTGAATTTTTCATGTATTTCCAAAGTTCAAATCCCTTTTCAGCTGACATATAGACTGGCTGGTGATATTTATTTTTATAAACATAGAATGAAGTAGCACATAATGAAAAAGGAAAAATGTTCTCATCTGAGCTTCAAAAATAATATTCACTTAAGTGTTATGGAAATACTTAGGTTTTTTTCCATGTGGCAAGAGGATGAAAGATGAAACTCCTGCCAGCCTGTTAGGAAACAGAACAAAGGCAAGGAAGAAAGACTTCTGAGTCTGCCTAAGTGGCTGCTTGCTACTAGAGCCCAGTGACTTATAAAAGGCTTATGAACTGAATGAGAAAATCTAAGGGAGGTGAAAAGCAACACTTCTAACAAATTATATATACAGAAAAGAAGAAAACACCTTTATACATTCAATTATGAACCAACAAAACAGAAATCTATTTTGGTACACAGAAAGCACTGGCTTCAGATCAGCTTTCTTCTGACTTCAGCTAAACTCGTGATATTTTTAGATGGTGTTTACTCCTCTCGTCTTCTTTCACTCAACTTTAGAGAACTCAGACTCTGTACCATTTCACATCACTGCCTAGTGCTCAACAGTTTATGAAAAATGCTGTGTGGGAACACTTACTTTCACTTTAAAGAACATTAAAATACTTCTTTTCAAAGTAGATTCCACTGGTGTGTGTACAAACATGTTTAGATGTGCATATAAATCTGTATGTCTGAGAGGTAGGAGATACCTTCTAAAAGGGTACAATCAAAGTAGCTGGGGCAGTTACAGGAATAGATTTGTCTACAGCTGCATGCACACGCCCAGGGCTGGGCTGGTACCAATGTGTAAATGTACTGACATTCATTAACAAGATTTCTCCTTCCAGCTAAGACCAGCAGGCACACTGCAACCAGCTCACCTGCAGTCCATCCTGGTACTGAACGGCAGCTTGCATGGCCTCCTCAAGTTTGTCAATCCGGTCTTTCCAGGCTTTATTTAGAGAATCCCATGCTGAATTTAACTATAATACAAAAGTTACAATCCTTTAAGTGCCAAATGTATCATTTTAACCACTTTAAATAAATATATCTTAGTTAACCAAGTTTTAAGAAAGACATGAAAGTGAAAATGTGTCACTGGTACCTCATCTATGCTCTTCTTGACAATGGGTTTATCAGGTTCCCCACAAGCAGCGATGAGCTCAGAACCCAGGTTAACCACCATGTCCAGCTCCTCCTGCAGCCCATCAATTTCCTCCTTCACAGCCTAGAATCCAAAACACAGCCTCAGAATGCCAGCCAAGGCACACCAAACTAAGAAAAGATGTATGCATAGGTGTTGAGCACGGGGATCCTAGGAGGTGGGATTACTACCATTTTGTTTTCTTCTACTTGTTTCCACAATAAAATTTCCAACAAGAAAACGTAATAATTTAGAGAAAAACAGTCACCTTTAAGCAATGAATGCAAAATCTTTATTTTAAAGACAGAAAGAAACAGTGTGACAAATACCAGAGCAATTTTTTTTTGAGACAGGGTCTCCCTGTAGCCCTAGCTGACTTGGAACTCGTGTAGAGCAGGCTGCTCTTGATCTCAAAGATTTGCCTGTCTCTGCCTCCCAGGGAGCTAGAATTCAAGGCACGGGCCACTACACTCTATCAGAGCAATTTTTTAAAAATACCAAAAATGTTGTAGAGCACTGAAAGACATTTTTTTCCACATCAATAGTTTGCCAATATGTACTCAAAAATGACAATAAAATATGAGTTTGAAGATTTTCTATGAACTAATGTATTTGTTGGGAAAGTTAGGATAATTTAGCTTTGGGGTTACAAGTTATCAATCAAGGTGGGATCTATAAACTACACATTTATCACAAAAGAAATGAAGTATCTTACCTTCCTTTACATTGTTGTGGTTAAACATACTTCCTTAGCCAATAACTGCTTAATAAGTATGAATTAAGCCCTAAGCCAGACAATGGAAATAGAAATATCTGCCTAGTCACTCTCCTCTAGGGGGTCAGAGTCTAGGAGATAATTCAGCTAAGTATACAAGAAAGTATTTACATAGGGAATAATAAACCTGAACCCTGAAGCTTATCAGAGTGTGGCAGAAATGACACCCTAAGGTGAGGAAACAGACTGTAAGGGCACAACAAATGCTAAAAAGAGCAGACCAGAACAGAGGCATGCCGGTAAAGGAACAGGAGAATGGTGCCTAGGGTCACATGGGTCTGGGTTAGGCGGGTACAGGAGGAACCACATGCCTGTTCTACAAAGTCTGGGCACTACTGAGTAGGCAGTGGGTACCTCTGAGGGTTTGTAAGTAGCAACACAATGACAGCAGATCTAGAGATGACTAAGAAGCAAGGATAAAGACCTAGCAGGAAAACCCATTTTTTGCTTTAGGTTACTTAGGAAGTCAACAAGAGAGATAAAGGGGTCCTGAAATAAGGCAGGGGCAGTGAAGAGAAAATGATTTTAAATACAACCAGGTGAATCTGTTAGTACATTACATCTCTCAGTACCCACCATGTTCAGAACCAAGTACAAATTTCAACAGCAATTCTTCAGTTACCCACAGAATCAGGCTTTTATTATGCTGAACTTTGAAAATTTTAAATGACTTTTTCTACTTACCTCTGCTGCTTCTTGCTGTTGTTTTACTACTGAGGGATCAATTCCAGGATCTTCCAAGTCCCGGATGAAATCTTGAGTGTCTTTAGTAGTAACTACCAAGGACATGTGATCACACCAGAATTTTTCTGCTAGTTCCATCACATCCAGTAATTTGGCTTCCCTTTCTTCTACCAGTGAGTGTATGTTCTCCCAAACGAAAACCATTTGGTCCAGCTTATCCTGCACAGCTACATAGCAAAACAGTGTCAAACAGAATGCTGGTTACCCATGGTTAAGCAACAAAGGAAAACTTTAGTTCATACAGCAAGCAGCTACTCAACTGTTAAGTACACAGAACTGGACCAGTTTTGGTTAACTGCAGTCTAATGGGTGTCTAATGGGCCCAAACCTATCCCAAACAATGCAAAATCTATGGGTCTACTTCTGCTGAACCAGGTTTTTCCTAATAAAAGTAGATGCTTAAAGCTAACTGAGCTCAGAGTAGATGCAAATTTACCAAGTTTTAAAGTTCATGAAAGTTGGCACTAATCCCAAAGAAAATGAAGTGGCCAATCTGAGACATAAATTTTCTTATGCCCTCCAAGTTAAGAATAATGCTTGTTCAGTGCCAGAAATATAACAGCGTAGGGTGTGTATTTTTGACTTGCTTCTATAGTACTCTTATTTCTACTACACACACACTCTTCCTTTTGACTCACAGCTCACAGCTCAAAGATGGGTGGTTATGGTCACCATTCTGGTGGTTATGGGATGGAGCACACATGCTAGATAAAATTCTAAAAACATAGCCCTAGCTTTGGCGTTATTAACATTACATTTTAGCCTAATGGTCTAAAAGGCCCGGAAGATACCGGGTCTTTATATAATGGCACACCTTGTTTTCAATCAATTAATTTCACAAACCCAGAAGACACTAACAAAGGATTTATGTATATAGTCCTTCAAACCTAAACACATCACTGTAAAACCTTTTAAAGATGTGGCATGGCATTTTGTTATGCAGTTGGGCTGTCAGTCAACAGCATATGAATCTAGAGGTGTTTGAAAAGTAAAGTTGAATCCATTCCATTATTCCAGGGTAACTACCTTTGGCGGACAAATCTTTATCAGTGCCCTCAGACCTGGCAATCATCTCCTCTCCCCTTTGCTTCAGTGTTTCATACAGTGGCTGTAGCTTCTCCATGTCTACTGACACGTTCTTATTTTCACTGATCTGCTCCTTGATCTTTTCAACCTCAGCAGAGATGGATGGTGGCTGCCTCATACGCTCCACAATACGCTCCAGGCTCTCAAGGATCTGGTCAATTTTGTCATGGAACTAGAAGTAAAACAGTGGGACCATTTATGCTGGGAAGATCTGTGATGTCACATGTATAATTTCAAGGGTAAAACCTTTATTTAATGAATTCAATTAACAACTAAATCTCTGCCAACATTTCCATCCAAAAAGTTACACCCTCCTAGTGTATGAAGCCATGCCTAAAACCATGACCTCTACACACCTCTGCGGGACATGTTTCCGTAGAGCACGCTGAGTTTCTATATAAATAACTGAATGCATTCATTAAGAAACTGTGTATGCTGCTTTGCAGCAATGTGAATCTTAATCTGTTGCTTGATCTTGTTATTATAATTTAATTAATTTAAAATTAAGTTCAGTAAGACTTGTTGAAACTGATTATTTTTTCATTTTAATGACTTTTAAGATCCTACAAAGTTATACTAGTACATGCAAAACTCACAGGCAGTTTTGATTAAATTTAAGGAATTCTTTAAGTTATATATTTCCTGAATTGGAAAAGTGTTTAATTAAAATAAAAATATACCCAGTGTTGTATCAGAAGTTTGCATTTAATTCCTGGTCAAACATGTAGCTGGATTCAGTGGATAATTTCAAATTTGTATTTATAAAGGTATAACATACAATTAAGCCATGTCACAAAAACTTGTTCATTCTTAAGTTTCACACTATTCCCCAAATTAAAGGCACCAACACTTTCCTAGTTCCTGTTAAATGGCAACTTTAACTGACACAGCTGGGGTCATTTGAGAAGGGAATCTCAATTGAGGGATTTCTAAGATCACATTGGCCTATGGGCATGTCTATGGGGGATTGTCTGGATTGTTAACTGAGGACAGAGGGCCCAGCCATTGTGGGTGGCACTATTCCCTGGGCAGGCACTCCCTCCACTAAGTTGCTTTTTGTCAGAGTATTTTATTATAGCATCAGAAGAGGAACTAGAACAAACACTCAGGATTACAGAAATGCTGCTCCAATGTCCAGGATCTAATATCAAAACCCAAACCTTGGAATTGGAAAACTTATAGGTAATTCCAAAAGTCAGTTTCTTGAAAAATGGTATTTACAAAAACAACCCGTTTCCACCTTCATATTCTTTTCCTTTTCCTTGGTCTACCACTCAGTATTTCTTCTAACTACCTTCTTAAGACTATTTTATTAATAATGATAGTAGCAGTTTCTTTTATCTCTCCCAGTGGCAAATATTATATTCCACTTAGGGTTGACACTGAATTAAACATCTGGCCAATGACTGCAAGTAGATTTTCTTAGTCATGGAAAATGATCTTTTATTGTACCTGAAAGGAGGCAGAGAAATAGAAGAGCTGGATGCCAACGAATGTCACCTCTAAGAGAAAAGGCACCCATATTCAGTTAACAGTGAAAATCAGCTGAGATGAAACTGAATTAAGAGATCCAGGAAAATATTCGTTAAACGTGGCTGTTTGGAAGAACTTCCCTTTTTTCTAGTGTAAAGGATTACCTGAGTTGACTGAGAAATGGCTTCATCCAGTAGTACAGCTCGCTTTTTGACGTCTTCTTTGATCTGACTATAAAGGGTGTCAGCTGCCACATACTTCTCTTGGATAGAAAAGCCTTCTCTTGGGCTCAGTCCCAGTAATTGTGGCCCGGTCTTGTTCATCTTATCTATGTGAGGCTTGTGTTCTGCTATCAATTCTCGCAGTTGCTGTAACAGACCAAACACCTTCTCAGTATCCCAGAGTGACACCTCCATATTATAGCTGAATGTATATCCAGTGCATCCAACTAGCAAGAAACCCCAAACACATGTCCTCCCCATTGCAGGAATTAACACATGCTGGCAACAAAGGGAAATAAAATACAGAAAGAATCTCAGTAGAGAGGAAGACACAATACCAAGATTTAAAATCTCAAGGTAAAAGGGTATCGGGTGATGGAAGCCCATAGGCACTCCATTCACATTCATATCAAATGGAACACATCTTATATTGTATATGCTTATTAGACTCAATACATATAGGTGGCATGTAGACACTATACATACACATATCAATGATCTATCTCTTTGTTGTTGTTGTTGAGACAGGGTCTCACTGTAGCACTGCCTGGCCTGGAGCTTGATAAATAGACCAGACTGGCCGGGAACTCAGAGATCTGCCTGCCTCTGCCTCCGCCTCCCAGGTCCTGGGACTAAAGGTGTGTGCCACCACACAGGGCACTATTGATTTATTTGTTTGTTATTTATTACATCTATTATTTATTATTTATGTATATATGTATGTGTTGTATATGTGGGGAGGTGCACATGTGTCATGATGAGCATGTAGTTATCAGAGGACAAGGCTCTTTCCTTCTACCGTGTGGGTTCCAGGGATCAAATACTGGTTGCCAGGGTTGGTGCCAAGTTCCTTTACATGCTGAGCCAATCTCATTGTCTCTCTATTTGTTATTTTAGTTATTTATTTTTAGATTATTTTTACGTGTATGTGTGAGTGCCTGCATGTATATATGTGTACTACATGTGTGCCTGGTATTCAGAGGCTGGAAGAGGGTGTCAGATTTTCTGGAACTGGAGTTACAGGTGATTGGGAGCAGCTATGTGGGTGCTGGGAATCAAAACTGGGTCCTCTGCAAGAGCAGCAAGTATTCACTGCCACTGAATCATTTCTTCAGCCCCCTACTCATTATTTTAAAGTGTTAAAATTGCAAGGGTAATCAATTTAAAGAAATATATGTATCGTATAAGAATGTTACTTAATTTTGTCATCTAGTCAGAGACACAAAGGTATTTACAAAGATGAGGTGGAATTCAAGTGGAGCTACCACTTCTAATGGGGTGGACGCACTGGGAGCCTGAATCAGGCAGGACCTCAGCAGCAGTATTTCATGGGGCCAATCCAAAACCATTCCCAGGGAAGCGCTTGCCAGATGGCTTCTCTGTGCCAGCCTTTAAGCAGTACTGAGGGCCTTCCATTTGCCCCACATGATAGGCTAGGCCTGCTCATCAGCACTCCTCATCTTGTCAGGCCTGGGTCTGCTGGCTCTCCAGCCTCTAGTAATAGCTCCTAAGAGGAATTATATTCAGGAAAGACAGTCTGGAAATAAGCTACCAGTTTTTCCTGCTTTTAAGTTTTTCTGAAGGCTACTTCAAAATAGTTTTGGAAAAGGCTAAATAAACACAAATTCAATTTAAAAAGTGCAGAGAGATGCCTCATCTAGCAGGTTGCATGGAAGATCCCAGGAAGGCCACGCTGGCAATTTACTTCATGGGTGTTCCAAGCCAGACCTTGTTTTCATTCCCCATAGTTACATCATCTCTTCATGCTGTTTTACAGAATGGAGGTGGTGATGGCCCTGTCAGCTAGTATCACATGGAAAAGGAGAACTAGGATGTAACAGTTTCTGTGTTCCACAAGGCATGCTTGAAAAACTTTACACCCAGTAATCAAAAGACTCTCAAGTGAAATGTGAGACTTCTGCTGAGGTTTCTTAAGCTGCCTGGGGATCTTATCTGTGCAGCATCTCTATGAGGTGACTTAGCCTAGGAGCAGTGTGAGGAGCCTTTTGTAGAGCATTCCAGGACAGGCCAGAAAACACTTGCCAGTTGCCTACTTGGACATGTGCATGCATGAACAAATGGCCTTTGGCTAGATGTGGTGGCATACACCTGTAATTCCAGTACTTTGGAGGTTGAGATAGGAGGCTCACAACTTTGAGGTTAGCCTGGGCTACACAGTAAGGAAAAAAAAAGAGAGAGATGCTTTGCCTCATAGGTGACAAAATACTTTTTCAAGTTACAATGCTAGAAAAACTTGGTATGACTTTAAGGTATTTCATATTTGATAAAGTAGCCTTTGGAGGTAGTTTTTCATTCTTGGATAGATCATCCCAAAAAACAGGGGATGTGGATTAGGAGAAGAAATGCCATTCTAGAGGGCTACAAATGTTCTGAAAACTATGAACAGTTTGAAGACATGGTTATAAAGTCTTTGTCTTTCCCTTTATATGTACAATAATAAATTTGTTTTGCAAGTTCAAAGAGGAAAATCATTTTCATTTTTGAGAATTTTAGCTCAACAACCAGTTATTTCTTAACACTTGGTGTTCTTCTAAAAACACTTATTCAAAGCACCTCTGGGTAGAGAAATTTATGAACCATTTTATATTCCACGAGGACCCATTAAAATTTCTTCTACAAATAAACCTTCACACTGAAATTAAATTCAGTTCTACACCACTTTGAAGTCTCTCACTTGCTGAATGATTTAGATAAAACTCCATGCAACTTTAATTGTGCCTTAAATAAACTATTTTTGTAAATTTTCTTCTGAATAAATACTTCAGTTACAGATGGTCTTCAATGCCAATATATTAAAACAGTAAACAAGATTAGTAAGCCCATCACATCTCCTAAACAATGATGTAATACACCCTAGGTTAAAGCTCATCCCTAACATGCACACCCCCACACATGGAAATTAGTCTCAGAATACATCTTGTATAGATCAAGGAGAACAATTAGGTTCATAAGTCCATAAAAACCAAGGACTCCAGACCTTCTGATCCTTTATCCCTCTCTCAGCCATATTCTTGCCTTTTTTTTTTTGGTCTTTTTGAGACATGGTCTCCCTGTAGCCCCAGCTGTCCTGGAACTCACTGTGTAGACCAGGCTGGCCTTGAACTCACAGAGATCGGCTGGCCTCTGCCTCCTGAGTGCTGGGATTAAAGGCATGCACCACCACGCCTGGCCCCATTCTTGCCATTTTTAAGTGACATTAACAATTAAAGTGACTGCTGGAGGGAGGCCTCATAACATCACATATATTTAATATCATTAGATTACCACTTCACACTGTTTTACCGAGTGGAGGTGGTGATGGCCCCTCACAGCTAGCATGTAATTGCATGGGGAAGGATCTGGGCTGTTACACACACATACCAACTGTGTTTGTACCTCAGCACTGGCTGCTCAGGGTGTTCATGATATTGTTATTTTGACATATTAATGGCACTGTGCATTTTCTCCAAGCTCCTTTTTGATATTCTAGATGCTTTGACATCTACATTTAAAGCATAGAACTTATTTGACATATATAAGTGGAACACAAATTGACATACATAAATTGAAAGCACCTCAAAAGCTCATTTCTCCAACATTTAAAAATGATATTCTTGTTCATTTTCCCAGTTCTATGCTGGGTTACTATCTGGGAATCCCTTTGGCCACACTGGCCATCAACTCAAAAGAAGGTATCACTTCTCTGGCATTGTTGCTTGTTATATAGCCTTTAGCTATACATATGGACCCTTATGAAATTATGTTGGCCCATTTAATCTTTGGTTACACTTTCCTTTTCGGTGTTTAAGGCCATACAGTTGGTCCAGATAAAACCGATTTATTTTTACTTTTAAGGTCATTTGAGGACCTGTTCCTCGGGGTCACATGGGCTTAGGAGAAGCCCCTGGCTCCTTTCTTTTACCAGTTCCATCTATGTGAAGATAAGTCAAAGGTCCTGCTTGACCATGGCTGGGTTTGCGTGGAAGCATGGAAGAAATGATTCCTCTGGGTTGACTTTCCTTTTCATAGACTGGACACTGGTTCAAGTCCATCTGGTGGGGTCACCTCGGCCTCCTTGATCAAGAGGACAGGTGACCCACCACCATTATAGGACCTTTTGAAAGATGCTCATAGTCCCCTGGAACTAGTCGACCTAGGAGGGCAAGGAGCAAAAAGTGTCCTTTATGTCCCTCTGACCAAATTGTTATAGACCTCAAAGTATGTCTGTTAAACACACAAGAAGGTTAGTTCTACCAGTCTGGTATTTTTGATTGCTGTGTGTCATGTAGATAAATCTTGGGCAAAGACCAGTTGTTCTCAGATAAACCTTACCTAGACATATATTTCTTGATCTGCTATGTATAATTTGTCAGTAGGTTGTAGGAGTAATATGGTTCTCTCTGGTTATCAAAATTAGCTAGGCATTATTTATCTCTCGCATTGTCTCATTCCCTCCATCATGGTTTTCCCACTTAAGGTACCCCCATTTCTCCCTTACTAATACTCTTCTCCTATGGTCCTACCTCTCTTGACCTCCTTCTTTCCCTTTATCCCCTAGGTTCCTTGTATACCCTTCCCTTCCCCCCTCCCTTAAACTAACCAATTTTTATCCATATCTTCTTTATTAAGGCCTGTTTCCTACTGTTCTTCTCTTTCAGGTTATTTATTTTCCTTTACCTCCCTGTTTCCTTTCCATTATCCTGGTTCCTGGAGTTACGTCTATTTCATACTTATTTATCAGAGTCTGGTTCTAGGATTCACATATGAGAAGAACATATGTCAATTTTTTTTCCGAGACTGTGTTACTTCACTTAGTGTAACAGTTTCTAGTTCCATCCATTTACCTGCAAATTTCATGATTTCATCTTTTTTGACTGCTGAATAAAAGACCATAGTATAAATGAACCACATTTTCATTATCCACTCATCAATTGAGGGACATTTATGTTGCTTCCATCTCTTAGCTATTGTGAAAAGAGCAGCAACAAACATGGATGTACAAGTGTCTCTGCAATAGAATGAGTCCTTTGGGTATATGCCAAAGAGTGGTATAACTGGGTCAAATGGTAGGTTCATTTGTAGTTTTTAAGAGTTC
>NW_008349130.1:2269984-2278903 GCF_000622305.1 Nannospalax galili | reverse complement strand
AAATCTACCTGACGACT
Organism: Nannospalax galili; assembly: GCF_000622305.1. Taxonomy (NCBI): domain Eukaryota; kingdom Metazoa; phylum Chordata; class Mammalia; order Rodentia; family Spalacidae; genus Nannospalax; species Nannospalax galili. The sequence continues at coordinate 2,278,886 of NW_008349130.1, read as the reverse complement.
TTATATCCATGCTCAGATGCCAAGGAGCTCAGAATGTAACCGACTATGACTAGTAATAATCAGATATATATTGAGTAGAAACGCATGTGCGAACATCTTAATGTCAATTGCATTAAAAATGAATTTTTCTGTATGAAACTGTGTATTTTAATAATGAAATGGAGATCTTTTTCAAGGGTTAAAACCTCATTTAACAATACAATATTGTATAACTGTAATAATTCAACTGTACACCTAAAAATTCATAGCCAATTTTGAAAGAGATGCATCTTAGCTCAGAAAATTGTTATTGAATATGTCAATGCTGATGTAATGAAATGCTTCTTCTAAGTATGTGGTTATTAAATAAATAATTTTAAAAATGGCATTCTTGGGGCTGGAGAGATGAATCAGCTGTTAAGAGCACTGACTGCTCTTACAGAGGACCTAGGTTCAATTCCCAGCACCCACAAGGCAGCCATCAACTGTCCATTTAACACCAGTTCCAGGGAATGTGATGCCCTCTTCTGACCTCTTTGTGCATTGCACGACATGGGTGTACTTACATACTCAAGCAATATACTAATACACATAAAATTTAAAAAAGCATTTAAAAAAATTAAACAAAAGGGGGCTGGAGAGATGGCCCAGCGGTTAAGAACACTGGTTGTTCTCACAGAAGACCCAGGTTCAAATCCCAGCACCCACCTGGCAGCTAACTGTCTGTAACTCAAGTCAAAGAGGATCCAAGAGCCTCTTCTGACCTCTGTGGGCATTGCACGACATGGGTACACTTACCTACATGCAGGCAATATATGCATACACATAAAATAAAAATAATAAATACAATTTTAAAAAATTAGACAAAATTGGTATTCTCTCCCCCCACACCCCCCATGTCTTTCTTTTTTTTTTGAGACAGGGTCTCCCTCCCTGCCTCTCATGTGCTGGGAAAAGGCGTGTGTCATCACACCCAGAACTTGAATGGTATTCTATTTCTACTCAGGTGATTTATATTGCATATTATTTTATCAAAGTTGTGATGCAATCAGCAACATGGACAGTGTGCTATATCCACACCAGTCTTATTACTGTACTCTATGCAAGGGTTAAGCAGCTTCAAGAGAAGTATAACCTACAGACTGTAACAGAGTATTGCTAAAATATCCTACCCACCGTGTCTAGCTGCATTCTAAAAATTCCATCAAGATGACGATTCTGAATGGGGAGCAATTCATACCTTTCACCCTGCGCTTACCCGGTGTTCTTCCTGCTGTTGTCTTAGAGTTTCGTATTCTAGGGCTGGGGCAGGGAGCGCAGAGATGATTCTTTGTGTTTCTGTCAGCCATGGCCAAAGTTCCTCATATGTCTCCCAGAACTGGTTAACCAGGGACTGTGCCCGTTCTAGCTGCAGATACCTCTCTGAGTTCATCTGGCAGATGGCATCATAGTTCTTCAATAGCATATCCAATTTTTTCTAGAAAATAAGATGATGAAGTGTGTTTACTTGGCAGCTGGCAGCCGTAGTTCGGGATGCTTTGTTCAGCCCAGCACATCTGGCAGAGTAGGCACACAACAAATGTGAAGTGAATGAATCAAAGCTATTCAGATGGGCTATTTCTGTGTGTAAGTTCACTTTAAATTAAAGAGGGGGCTCAGACTTTTATGCTTAAGACACAGAACTCTCCAAATACAACGAGCAAAATTCTCCAGTCATTCTGGTGAAAAAAGAAGCTTCCTACACTTCTGTCAACATTGACATTATTATCTGGAGAAAAATAAAGACTATATTTTACAAATGAAATGATAAGAACTAGCAGTCAACAAAATCAGTTACATATAGTAGAATCGAAGTCGGAACACTGTGCTACCTGTTAATTTTATGAGTTACAGTGATCTAGATTATACTGTAAATTCACAATAAAGAGTAACAGCATAGGGAAGGACAGCAGCAGCCTGCTAAACTATAGCACAGGACAGACATTATTTCATGATGAGCTTTTTATGTCTGAATCCTTGCAAAAATAATAAAGGTTTATAGACAAATTGCCTTTGTAAAATATGAATAAAAATGCCATTATACTATACAATCTATTATTTTATCTGTGGTACAACTTAAAATCAATGTATATTATCTAAGATGTGATTTTTGGCACAGACATTTGTATCTATTTATTTGGGCTCACAAGATAGTTTCCAGCCAGAAGCTTTAACATACAGCAAGTTCTTTAGGCTGCTCAGATGTCTTCATAGAAACTGAACTAAACCTCGTTATCTGTGGATGGTTTTCTACCAATACTATGCACACTGGGTGCTTCCTTAGCTACTCAGTTCATTTTTTTCTCTATCTGGTTTATAGTAACTTTATATAGAATGGGGAACTATGTATTTTGGGTTTTGTTTCAGCTTAAGTTCCAAATGTTCTCTAAGCACATAAACCATGGTTGACATACCTAATAACAAGTTTATAATCATAACAATAGGAATAATACAGCTAATAATGACTGAATTAATTGAACACTTAATGAGGGCCAGATTATCAAGGACTGAAATTTTAACAGCTCTTACACCATGAAAGCAGACTGTCCTCCTGATGATAACTTTTCATGGTTATTCTGTAAGCTTAAAAAATGCTTATTTGAAAATAAATAGTGATTTAAGTTTCTTTAACAGTAGCTGTGGATACAGAAAAAGTGCTTTTCTAGAGCTTAATTCTCAACAGCTGCTATTCATTCAAAAGCCTCACTACACAGCACAAGAGAAGACGGTACCTTCATTGACTGATTTTCCTCTTCACTGGATGTGGCCATGATTTTATGCCCAGATTTAACAAGTCCATCAATAATATCCTTGTGTCTCAAAATATCCATGGTGAATGTCTGTGATTTACCAAATAAAGACAAAACAGAAACAAAACAAAAAGGGTGTTATGAAAATGAAGCAATTAGGCAGTCATCGAAAATACCAAATTATCCTTTCTAAAAGGATTTTGAAAAGTCAGTCATGCAAGTGGAGTTTCTGGACTCGCCGAGCAGCAAGTCACAGAGCTGGCAACTGGAAATGTCTCCTTCACCTTTTGAACCTGCAGCTGAGTGGAGGTCTGGTGCTGCTCAAGCCTGATATCACCCAGAGACATTAATTTCTTTTCTGTTTCAGCAATCCAGGATAACTCAGCATCCGCCGCCTGGTCAAACTAAACAAAAGATAATAATTAGGTCAGCAAGTTCCTGTGACTGGTGCCAGTAAAATACCTATTTATGTTCCTTCTAAATGTCCCTTTTCACAAGTGGAAACTCCCAGTTTCTCTCTTCATGGTATCCTAAAATAATTCCCAAGAGGGATTAAGTAACTATGAAGAACCTGGAGTCCACAGAGTAATTAAACACAAGACCTTAACAGTTGCTGAATATGCAAAAGCACATTTAGCCTTCTCTTCAGGTAATCTTAGAATCCAAACACAACAGCTATAAAACTGTTAGATATTAGATATTGATTAGACATTGTTCTTAATAATTTTTTTCTGTCACTTCAATTCAGATACTGAGATGATATTCTGCTCTGAAGATACACAGTCCCTTGATAAACTAATGAAATATTCCCAACTTGTTTATTATGTGTTTATATACAAATGTGTGTGTAGATACCTATATCCACATATGAAGCATATACCCTCAAATAATTCATGCCTAATCTGTAAACATCTCATTGAATAAATTTTAAACACTCAAGCATTCCCTAATGCTTGAATTTGTTTTTCTCTTCCTAACAGTAATTCACAGAAAATGACAGAAATTCATAAAGCACAGAATAAACAGAAGAAAATTAAAATCCAGAGTTAATACTGTTGGTATTTTAGTGACTGTTCACTCAGAAATTGAGAAAGACTTGTAAAAGTCTGGGATAATAACTATATAAACAGTCTCATATCCTGTTTTTCATTTATTATGAATAGCTCCCAATTATATTTCTGTTCTGTAGTATAAAGAATACAAACATTTTCAATGTCTTGTATCAGATTAAAACTCCAATGCCATTCTGAATCAAACAGCTATCATAGGTGCATAAGGAGGGCAAGTGAAATCCTAAGGACCAATAAATGGTAAGCCTCAGCTGGGGGAATGAACGGGAATGGGCAGTGAAGGGTTTTCAAAACTAGTACTGCCAGAATGTCCCATTTCCCAAGAGAAGCTGGAAATCCAAACGGGAGTAGAAGGGGATAAGTAAATATGGGGAGAGAAGGTTGGACCTAAAAAAAAGTTAGAAAGTAATTCTACCTTAAAAACTCTACAGTAACACTGTTAGACTCATAGGGGAAAAAAAATGGAACAGATGAACTTTCCCCATTCCAAGATAAATGCACCTAAAACCCAGGCCTGACATACAGGACATGTGATTACAACATGAAGAGAAGGGCAGCACAGCCTTGGCCCTTGGCCCCAAAGATTGACAGCCTGATGGTGGTGACATCTCTGGGATTTCTTTGTGCCTCACCTACTGAGATTGAACACTGAAGAAACATGCAACCCATAAACACCAACAGACACAGAAAAAGTCCAAGGGTAATCCTGATCTCTTTAGCCAAAGACAAGGAAAGGGCAGTCTAGCAAGGCATAAGGAGACGACACCATTTCAATCTAATCAAATGCCACAAAGCAACATGGTGGCCACACTCACCCTCACACCAAGACAGACTACATGAGCAGTCTAGATTTTCACTTTGCTAAGTTTCCCAATATCCCTGGACTTCATCTCAGTCAGATAGTAATGAGGTGCCCTTCCTCTGCTTCCCTCTGATGGCTGTCAGATCAACTAGCGAAAAGTTAGGGGTTTTATCATCACTGGATGTCAAACCATCACCACCTCCCTCATTAAGGTAGCAGTAGGGACCATGTAGAGAGCTGGAACTCCCAGTTACATCCAACAAAAATGAGGCACAGAATGGCTCAATCCCTAAAGTGCTAGGCACAGTGCATGTCTGCAGGTGGTAGGGGTTGATACAGGACAGGTGGCTCTCCTTAGTTATGTAGCCAATTGGTGTGCTTCAGGTTCAGTGAGTGTACCTATCCGGAAAGGTAAAGTGGAGAGAAACTGAGGAAGACCCTGGATGTTGACCTCTGGACTCCACATGCACACCCACATAACACCCCCCCACACACACGGAAGATGAAAACTGAATTAAAAGAAGATAATCAAGTAGATGTCAATGCCTACATTTCAGAGATGTCAGAATTATCTAAGATTTCAGGCAGACATAATTTTAAAAAATGCTTTAATTGATATTTTTAATATTCCTGGTTGAAATATGAAAAAAAATCAGAGGGTCTAGGTCACAAAATATAATGTCTCTACAAATACCACATATAAAGAACTAAATAGAAATTTAGAACTGAGAAATATAATTGAAGTAAAGCCAATGAAGGAAAGAATGAGTGAACTGGAGATAGGAAAACAGAAATTACCTATACTGAATAATCAAACTGAAACAAACACACATATACACAAACGAACAAACCAGAGGCAGGTAAGCATGTAAATATTTGCTCTGAAAAAAAAAGACTACAAGCAGAAACTTTCCTTTTGCTTCTGAGAAATTAAAACAAATTAGCAAATGTTTATTGTTAAGCAACAGATTGGAACAGCCACACAAACATGATTCACTGAAATCACTGGTTTACATGTCTTTCCAGTGAACTGCAGAGTGGATCACTTTTATATGCAACCAACATGGAGAGCAATATTACTAGATCAAATTTATTCATTTATTTACTTATTGGGGTAGTGAAATTGAGCTCAGGGCCTCACAGGTAGTAGGCAAGCCCTTAACCACAGCTATAGCCCCAGTTCTCTTTTCACTTGTGAAAATTTGAGGTGGGGTTTCAACCAAGTCATCTAGACTGCCATGGAATTCACTTTGTACCCTTGGCAGCCTGTGAACTTGCAATTCTCCTGCCTTAGACTTCATAGCAGCTGGATTACAGGCCTGTTGGCTTAGACCAAATTTTAGTAACTACATTTCCTGCTTGTAAAAGCAGCAAAAACTGACTTCAAACATAGTTATTCTTGCTTCTCATTATTTATAACACAGCCTATATTTTTGCGCACTAAAACCTGGAGTGGCTAGACAAATCTCAATTCTGTAGGGGCTGTTTCCTTCTGATTCTTTAAAATAAACAGTTCCGCAGACTCCTAATGACTCAAAGAGCTGTTAGTTTTTACTACACCAGAACCACCAACCCAGTAGTCTTTATATCAGGGTGATTATGGAGCTCATTTACATACGTCAAACAATTAGAATTGCCTAAATCCCTGTAATTCCCAAGCCCTGGGAGATATCCAAATTTTTGCAACATCTGACAACTATGCATTTTTAAGAGGCAAAGGACAACAGACTGCTCTAAGGTTGAAACAGTGGTTGCAATGGGGAGCCAAGACTGCATCTCTTTTAAGCAAAAGAGAAATACTGCCAATTTCTACAAAGAATACTTAATTCAATGTGCAATTAGAGAAAGAAGGCAACAAAGATGTACTACTTTGTGCAAACTTGAAATTCAAGAATATGTACAGGTTCTAACTCTAACAATATATACATTGTGAGGGGGAGGCAAGCTAGCTCACCATTACTAGATACTATGATGCCTTTCTCTGCTCAAAGTTTTCCTATAAGTAATGCCTTAAAACAAGAGTATCTTCTTCACAGTATCAATGCCTGGAGAACTATATAGTCAGACTTGCGGGGGTGGGGTGGGGGTGGCGGGGCTTATGATCAGCAGTGCAGTACACGTGGCCCTTACTCATTTGGTCATAAATGAGGTTGTTCAACTGTCTCCCAAATAATTAGAAATATCACTCAAATCTACATAAATACCCCTGCTCCTACAATTTCTAAATTCAATGACATATCTTTTCAAAATTTTCATTGTAATACAGGGTTAACATGAAAATCTAACCATGTCGAGCCAGAACTCCTTTAATAACAAGCTTACAGAACACACCAGTGAGAAGCTATCTACATGCATCCTTTTCTCGTCACACTTTCTTTCCCATACTTTCCTGAATATCTTTGCATTAATACTTGGAGGTCAATATACTCCACGACAGTGGCCTGACAGTTCATAAGGGCTATATGTATTTACTGAACTACAAAAGGTAAGTTATGGGGCTGGAGAGATGGCTCAGCAGTTAGGAACACTGGTTATTTCTGAAGAAGACCTGAGTTTGTATCCCAGCACCCACATGGCAGCTAACAACTATCTGTAACTCCAGTCCCAGGGGATCCGACAGTCTCTTCTGTCCTCTGCAGCCATTGCACAACATGGGTGCACTTACCTATAGTATGCAGGCAATACACGCATACACATAAAATAAAAGTAATAAAATATTTTTTAAAAAGGTAAGTTATAACATTCTATAAAGGAGATGGGCTGTATATAAACAACCTTAATACTGGGAAAATATGAAATATCTCAAGAAACATTTGCTGGAAAAATGGAGCATTTAGTCATTTAAAATCTAGTCTTAATTTAATTACAATGGGCCATTCAGGAACAAAGCATTGAATCTACACATTATTTAATTACTGAGTAATGTTCAAAGCACACATCTTTACCCCGACACTTGTGGATGGATGTGAGCAAGTTGGGGGCAAAGACTGGAGAAGGGTCACAGTTAACAGTCAATGAAAAAAATTGGTTATGACTAGGGGTTCCCTAAAAAGATAAACTGAGGTCAGGGCATGCCCACATTCTACATGGTGGACATGCAGAATGGCAAATGATTTGTTAATGCAACAAAACAGTACAAACTAGATGGCTGACATTCAAATCTAAAGGGACTCACTTCTCAACTGTTTTCAAATTCCATGGATGGATATATTATCATTGGGGGAAACAGAAAAGCAAACACCTCCGCAACAAGCTTAGTACTTAATTCCAAGCATCTATCCAAACTTACAAAGCAATTTCAGTGGCATACAGCTTCTTAAAAACTTGAAATAAAAATGAGCTCTGACACTTATCCCTAAGTGTACAACTAAATCTCTGCCAAACCAGAAAGACGAGTGCCTCCTCTGTTCTGAAATTTGGCCTGGAGAGACGGCTCAGTGGTTAAGAGCACTGGCTGCCATTGCAGAGGACCAAGGTTTTTGGTTCCCAGCACCCACGTGATGGCTCACAACTGTCAGTAACTTCAGTTCCAGAGGATCCAACACCTTCTGGCCTCTGAGGGCATCACACGCATGTGGTACACTTACATACATTCAGGCAATACACTCATACCTTAGTAATAAAAGAAAATGTGTTGTGAAATCTGTCTCATGAGCCTTTCAGTGCTGCATTCTCATGGAGACATTTCCATTATAGACTTCCATTTTGCTGCAATAATATCACTTTCTTTGTATTACTGAAGACAGAAAAATCTTAGATGGCTCCTCAGTACTTTTCCCCTACATTTTAGTTGCACCTCTGCCACTTTGGCTGTGGGACCACAGGGGCAAGCTACCTTACTGCAGACTGCACACTGCACAGTCCTTTCAAGTATTTAGACTTGAGTCTTAAATAGACCTCCATCCACTTAGCCTTACTGGAGTGTTCACTGGACAGGGTGGAAGGTATTCCAAAGGAATGCCGATATAAATACATATACAAACCATCAGAAGGAGGTAAAGGCACTAATAGTAGCTCTAAGTCCTACTGGTAAGACATTATTATAGTTATACTCATGTTCATTTATAATGATATTCTCATTCTCGTTCTCTCTCTCTTTCTCTCGTTTTCTTTCTCCTCTCTTTTTCTCTCTCCCTTTTGCTCCCTCTCAAGAGAGTTGGAAGAATATGGTCAACATTTTTCATACATTTTGGTGAATTTTTCTGTTTTTTTTTTCACCCAGAAAAATCTCAAAGGAATTTCTATAAGAAATAATATTTTTA
>NW_008349130.1:2244688-2269733 GCF_000622305.1 Nannospalax galili | reverse complement strand
TTTTCTATTTTATGTGTATGAGTGTATTGTCTGCACAAATGTTAAGTGTACCTGTGTTGTGCAATACCCACAGAGGCACTGGAGTCCCCTGGAACTGGAGTTACAGATGGTTGCTAGTCACCATGTGCGTGCTGGGAATCGAACCCAGATCCTTTTCAAGAAGAGGCAGTGTTCTTAACCACTGAGCAATCTCTCTAGCCTCAGGAATGATTTTTATAAGGAAAAATAAATCACAATAAACATTGTTTTCATAAAGGATATATGTTTCAGGTTCTAGAAGAATTACACTAACTTCATGACTTTCTATTTCTTTAAAAAGGACTTTGGAAAACACTTGCGAACTTTTTTGACTATAACTGGACTGTAGCTAATGTCTTTGGCAAACTTCAGTGTGTGCTAAGAGGTACACACTCAACCTGCAACTCTGCTCTTATACTGTCTCACGTCACAAAACACAGTCAACTTCTCAAGAAAATCTTGCTCCCAAGAGGATAAAATATTTGTCTTACTATTTATGTAAGTCTTTGATGCCAAGAGTAAAATGTTCAAGTAAATTTTAATGAAAAAAAAATCAGTGTTTTTAAATAGCTGAATAAACTTCACAAATAAATATGCCCACTTTCTTATATAATGAGGCGCAGATTCCTCAAATCTTAAAAAGTCAGGCAAACACATTCCTCAGGCATGAATGCCCTCTCTCACAAAAATTTCTTAGTCCAGGCCTTGCTACTGTGGTATTTCATTACGCTTTGTGATTCTAGAGTATGATACTAAAGTAAGGGGCAGAATATTACACTTTAGAACCATACAAATTACACTTTCATGGCAATACTAGAAAACTAACTTTGGGTGCCTTCCACAGAACTACTTATGTTTCTTGCTTTTGGCTTGTGTGAGTAAAAAGCTTAGTCAGACACTTCCCCCAGCCTGCTTCAAGTACCCCACAAAACCAGATAAGCCTCCACACATAAAGTGAGAAACCAAAATCCAATGACTTAATGTAAATAGCCACAGAGATTTCAATAAGTTACAACATGTATTATAAATATCTGTTTCCAGGACTGCCCTCACTGACCACCGTTTTCTGAAGGGCTGTGGCTTATAGCAGAGTTCTCTAAGTATGAGCCACAGACAGGTCAGAAACTATAATTTTCTCCCCCTTCAGTCATCTTTGGAAAAAGCTCCACATCACCAACAAAATTCCTTCCTTTCAAAAATAAGTACTTTCTCTTTGCTATAGTGTTAAGTCCATGAGCAGTTAATACTGACATATAATATTTCAAAATATTTATTCACAGATAGATTAGACTTAGTTGAGGCATTAAACTAGAATTAGCAATAGGCATATATGTAGACAACAAAAGCATCTTGTTTGGAAAGTAAGGCTGGTGGCCCCGGACTCCACCAGGGTAAAGTCTGTCTGTGAAGTAACGTGGCAGATGGCTGTTAACAATGTGCGGATTAGCTGGGCCTAGTGCTCAGATGCAGCCCAGCCAAACTATTCAAATCCCTGCTTCCATTTCTGAAGTTCAACAGATGAATGGCAACACTGGCAGCAGACATCTTTGTTCACGTAAAGGCTCTGAACAACTGGAAGAAATTTACTTCTTAGACAAGAAGCCACTGGTCCCTACCTGCTGTGACCGCAGAATGGCAGCGTCAATGGCGTCCACCTTCTGTGTGATGGTGTCGCTCACCAATCGGTAGCGTTCATTGTCCTCAGCGACCAACTTCTCGAGTCCTTCTCTCGCCCGCCAGGGCACCAGTTCCAGCAAAGCACAGCTCACTTCATTAAGGGAATCCAATAAGGCTTTGTTGTTCTTAACTTCCTGTTTCAGCTCCTTGAAAACATGCAAACAGAAGGCAGGTTTTCCATCTGTTCTTGGGGGTCCTTTGCTGTGCTGAGGCGCCCTTAGTTTCAGCTGAGTTAATAAACCTTTGTGGTTTAAAGCTATTTTGCAAAAAGGAAGGTGTTTCCAGAGGACTTCAAAGAACAATTCACTTGTCAACATGGCAAAATTTTACCTTTGAAATTTAAAATAAATATTTACAGTTTGGAAAAACAAAACCAAGCGAGTTAATATGTATTAATCTTTGATTTCTGGGACTGTCTAAGTAATCCGGTAACAGGAGTAAAATAAGGTGGCTATTCCAAGCCAGAAGTGAATGACCTCCAATGAGGGCACAATGGCCTTGTGCCCTTGCAGACTGGCGAGCGTGGCCTTACCCACACCGTCCCATCCATATACAGCCAGGAGCTGACATCTCCAAAAAACACCAATGTTCAGCGGGTGGTACACTGCTTTTGTGATGCCATCAGAAAACCCACCCTGTACTACACATCTGATAGAAATGCTGCTTTCCTAACAAAACTGCAGATGTCTCTTAAACAATGACCATTTTCCTTTTTTCCTTCCCCCCCCTTCTTCATTATTCAAACTCTTAGGCAGGAAACTATATTCTCAGCCATATGGTGATCAAAGTACATACGCTGTCTGAACAGTGGACGTACTGTGTATTTCCACCAGGCCCCACCCACTAAGGCAGACATAATTTGGGTCCCCATGAATAAGAAGCTAACAAACGTGGCAATGCACAAACAGGGGCATACTTTCTGTCTCTCTTGTGCTTGGCTCGAACCCTCTCCTTTCAGAGCCTGAGTCTCATATGAGAGCAGCTCCACCTCCACTCTGTCCAGCCAGCTGCACAGCTCCTTGCGTGTAGAATGCAGCTGCCTGGCAAGCTGCAGAGCCTGTTCCAGAGTCTTTGATACATCGGCACTCAATTTGGTAATGTCTTTGTATCTTGCTTTAATGGCTTCCAATTTATCTTGAATAATTAAGACTTCATCACCTAAAATTTCAAACATATATTATTTCTTATGGAAGGAAAAAAGTAAGGGGCAGAGATTTTCCTCAGATATTGCACAGTGAGGGTATTTTTAGGGAGAAAGAGGAGGTAAGTTTTCTAAAGACACCTGACCCACGAGAAGCCCTTATTTGGGTTTTAATCTTCCCCAGGACTGTGGCAGATCACATTAGTTATAGAACCAATGTGAAATGGACAGGGCTGTGGAACCTCCAGTTGTGTGCACCTTTTCATTTATCTTACAATGCTCTCCATTTTCAAAGAATGGGCCACAAACTGCCTGCCCTTGGCTCACTGACTTCATGGCTGTGAGGCAGGCACTTGGCCTCTTTGAGCTCTTATTATCACTCATCGTCACTCTTCCAGGGAATCTTTATTGTCTCTACTTCCTTTGCAGACAGAGGTAAATCATGTCCTAGGCTAGCAGAGATGTTCTACTACAATTCTTCATGATAAATGACAACTGCTCCAGTATACACATACTACTGAAACATAACCAACAGAATCATTAAAATAAGTTTCTCTGAGTTGTTCTAAGTTTTTCGTATAGGTATTAAACCATGCTGTGAACGCCTGTTCTCATAAAAATATGTACCTTCAAACCAAACCCTCTGGAAGGCTGATCAACTGATTAGAACGTCAGTGACTGTGGAGAGTTTGGAATGTTGCAGATCCAGGTCCTAATGACCATTTATCTTGGGCCATCTTTAGCCCCCTAAGTAGCCATTCCTTCACCACCTCTGTGTCTAATCTAACATCCTGTGACTAACACAAAAAAACCTTTTAGAATGTATAAACTCAGTAGACCACCAGCTTCTATCAAGCTAAGGGCTAGTAAGTCTGTGAGACAGCATCTAAGGCCTACAGCAGAATTCTCCCTGCCTGGCTATAACCTGTCTTTCTGATGTCTCCACCAATGTCTTTGAAAAGTGTCTTGATTCATAATTTTTCTTTGTTCTATTACTATGAAAACTTCATGAAACTGTTACTACGTTGGAAAATGGAATTTGGGGTAACCCGAATCTGTGTTCCCAGGCCATGGTCACTCATATTTGGCTCCAGAATAAACCGTCTCTTACTCCCTTCGAGGTGAAGAGTTGTGCTTTTGCATTAACAATGCATCTGTTTTCTGTCTAAACCCATCCATGTGTTCTGGGTCTTCTAAGAATGGGACACTATTGTAGCTACAGGGCGGGCTTCTCTGGCCAGCTCCTAAGCCAAAGCACTTTATGCTATGAGTAATACACATGGCGCCCATCAAGAACTCAAGTGAGATCATGAGAAAAAAGTGAGATCACATGAAAGTTGTCTTGCCTGATCTTCAAAGCAGCCTGAAGGCTGGAGTCTTGGAGCAGCCTCAAAAATGATAAAGTGTTTTGTCCTTTTTTCCCATCCCTGAAACATTGTGACAACACTGGGGAAGATTGGTAAGATGGTCTGAGCTGGGAGACGTCTCACCTGTGGTCTGCTTGAGGAGTTCTAAGCCATTCAGCAGTGCCTGGTCTACATTTTGTTTCCTGAGCAGGATGTCTTCTTGCAGAGCCTAGGAACACAGGTACTATTTGTACAGAGGTAGGGGAAGACCAAATTCAAAGCAGAATTAGCATTCACTAACCTCAAAGAACTTTCATGAAGTTCCTTAGGGACACACTGCATGAATACCTCACATTTTTTTTCAAACACCCATTTTTGTTCCCCTCTCTCCACCCCTGCATTCCAGACCCCAAATCATCAACTTGGATTCACAGCACAATCCTTTTAGAAAACATTTAGGGCCTTATAGAAATTGCTTTCACAGAGGTACTGCAGTACTAGATCCAAGAGTACAACTGTGTAAAATTCATCTGAATGGATACATTCAATCTCATTTTATTAAGTCTCCTTTTCACACACAAGAAACACCTATTTTGGGTATAAAGGACCACATAAATCATAATGGACAAAAAATAACACAACTAATAAAAATGGATAAATTAATAACAACTGAAATGAAAAAAAATGAAATGAAGATACCCGAAGTTCCGCCTGCTGCTCCCACAGCCCCGCAGTGCCGTAATCCTGGACTGAGAGCTTGCTCAGTTTGCCATGCACCTCATTCAGCCAGTTCATCAGCTCAACTTCATCTTCCCCAAAAATCTTAGCATTACACAAGGCCTGCTGGAGGAGCTCAGACCTGTTGTGACTTTTCTCTTGAATCTCATAGTACCACACTTGGGAGAAGTCTAGTTTACTCTGTACCAGGTCTTTATCCTCCCTGGAGCTCAGAATCTTTAAGGACTGGCCAATGCTAACAGCTTGGTGCAAGTGTTTATTGTGATTGTTGATGTCATCTTCTAAAGCCTGAATGAAGTTTAAAAAGGAAGAAGGAAAACAAAAAGAATGGACAAATGAAAACATAAACAGAACGAAAGGATGACTGAAATGGATTTTGTCTCACAAATGCACAATTTGTACAATGTAACAAATTTACTTCACAAAATCAGAAAATAAATGAAAGCCTAAGCCTTATTGACACATAGCCCTTCATACCTTGTGCTGTGCAATCTGCTCCTCGAGCTTAGATGTCTGGGTTCCTATGGGCTCACAGTTTGCCAGCCTCTTTTCTACAGCTGTAAGCCACTCATTCAAGGGTTCTAAGGTCTCGTGAAATTGCTGAGCTACCACTGAGATACCTTCCAACTGACGATTCCTGTGAATTTGCCAAGATAAAGATCAGTTAGGGATGATGAATGTGTTAAACAGTCAATAAAAATATCTGGTCACGCCCCTTCCACTATATTCGAAACATGTTGTTGTAGAAATCATCTAAGGTTAAACTCTCAATGTATAATAGTTAAATGACAGGTTAAACTAGCTCTTCTATTAAATAAAATTAAAGTTAAGCAAGCTATCATCCTCAAGTACCCAAAGAGCATGAAAATTAAAAGCCATCTTTCCCGAGAAAACACCTAATAATTATAGCAACTTTAAGAACAACAGCAAAGTAACAATAACAAGTAATATACTGAATGCCTCTTCTACACTTGGCCTTGCTGTAAAATTATTTTTACGAAATGGTCAAAAATGGATAAAAACCCTGAAGAATACAATTGTGACTGCTACACTGCAAAAGTCTATCTGTATTTGTAAAATGTGTGTATTTGCCAAAAGCAATGGTTGTGGACCTAAATATCATGAACAGGAGAGCTTCTCAGACTTCTAACTACAATTTGAAATACTTTTAGAAAACACATGGTTTGCTCAGTGGCAGACTTCAAACATAAAATCTGCTCTGTTGTTTCCAGTTTTTCTCTCATGCAATTCACTGTGCCAGTCTACAGTTAGTGCATTTAATACAGTATCAAAATTGGAAGTCATCTATTGAGATCAGGAGTTATGCTGCCTTCTCTTCTTAATCTGGTCAGTTCTTAGGGAATGACATGATTTGAGAAATTAGCTTTCTATGAAGCTGAAAAGAATTACAGAACTTGGCAGTAGGTACAAATATAATTTCTATGTCATTATCTAACAAACTATACACAAAAATGTAAAACCCTGCCCCCTCTATTCTACTTCTAAAGAAGGCAGTAACATATGGAGCACAGCTATTCTATCAACTCAGTCTTCTGGGTGACTACTCTTTCATGTTGCTACAACTAGTAACAGTCCATGTAGCATTGATGCAGATACAAAGTGTTGTGTTGCTGGGGATTCTGTAGTAAGAAATGCTGTGAGCAGGAGCCCAGGGGAGCCCTGCGTGCCTGCCCTCCTGTCTTCATGAGGGAGAACACCTTCCACTGCTTCACCTCCTCCTCACCAATTCTTCCCTTAAAACACAGCTGTCACTTGTTTCTAAACTTCTTCCTTTAATATGCTCCCACGACTCCCTGCATTTTTGCTTCAAAACATCACTCTTGCCATCATTTTTCCATGGCTATGAACTAGTATGAACTAGTCTGCACCTATCTGGGGGCAGAGGTCATCTGTCTAGCTTGACCCTGTAACCCAACACCTAGCTCTGTGCCTGGTGCAAGGTAGGTAGAGAATGACTAGGTAATGAACAAAGAATGAATTATCACCAAGAGAAATGTTTTCTTAAAGAGCTGGATACAGCTGGTGCCCACAAGACACCACCCTCAGAGGAATGAGGTGGGGTGCGCCATGGCCCTCGCTACTAAGTCCACATACACAATGAAGATGGAGAATAGGGATTTAAGGAAACATATCACCCAAATACACGGTCCTAAGTACACTGCTGCTCTTTCAAAAGAAACGGAAGCATCTGCCTTACCTCGTTTCAGCTTTACTAAGCAAAGCCTCCCATCTACTGTCCAGGAGACGCAGCTGCTTCAAAATCTTCACTTTATCTGAAGGTTCAGCCGTTGCAGCAATTTTTTCTCCCTCTCGTTTGATGACCTCCACAGTAGACTTTCGATCATCCAACAATCTTTGCAGAAGCTTCAGGCAAAACATTAAATATTTTAAAAGGCAGAAAAACAACTAAATAAATATAAAGCCAAATGTTATCTTAAATGCTTCCAATATTATACATAGATAGATGATAGATAGATAGATAGATAGATAGATGATAGATAGATAGATAGATAGATACATACATACGTACATACATATATGCATACATACATTCTATGGGTATACACAGGAGAAATCTGAGAAGTAGGGTTTTAAAACTAACCCAACTGGGTCCAGTGAGATGGCACAGTGGGTAAAGGTGCTTGCTGCCAAACTTGACAACCTGAGTTTGATCCCTGGGACCCACATAGTGAAAGGAGAGAACCTCTGACCTCACACACGGTGTATCACATGCATGACCGCAAACACACATACACACACACACACACACACACACACACACACACTCTCTCTCTCTCTCTCTCTCTCACTCACACTTTTCATTAAAACGTTTTATATGTAAAAATGAACTAAGTTTGAAGCAATGTATTCCTTTTTCAAGCTACACAGGAAAAAAATCTTACCTATGTGCCAGGTGCTAGGCCTTTTTCCACAGGTAATTTCAAACCACAGTGATAAATCACACTGAAAATGTCATGAAGGGCTTCATGACTGAGCACTAATGTCACCTGGTTAGTGAAGCCTTCCTTGGCTGTTCTTTCTAAAACTGCTCACAGCTCTCCTCCACGGCAGCATTTCCTGCTGCCCTCCTGGCTCAGTCACTTCCAGATTCCCATCCCTCATCCTGTCTACTTATGTCTTTGTAGTTTACTCTAGTTTGCATATTGGCATTGTTTATTGGCTTTCCTCACCCTTTTTTCCACACTGGAGGGTCTTTTGTTTTGATTCGTGGATGTATCTCTAGTACCTATAACAATGCTTTGATCAGAGCAGGTATTCACAGTACTGGTTTAGTAACTAACCAGAAAGCAGCAAGAATCAGTTAATGATGATATCCTAGCAGTATAAATTAGGAGGTCTATCTTC
Organism: Nannospalax galili; assembly: GCF_000622305.1. NCBI lineage: Eukaryota > Metazoa > Chordata > Mammalia > Rodentia > Spalacidae > Nannospalax > Nannospalax galili. The sequence goes on along the minus strand of NW_008349130.1, from coordinate 2,261,426 downwards.
ACTGTCATTATTAAGATTTAATATGCAACAACACAAAAACATCATGAACTTACCTTTTGCTCTTGTATCTGGGCCTTGACCACTTTGAACTCAGCTGATGGAGGCTTCTGATTGGCCACAAGCTCCTCAGTGTCTACCATCCAGCTGAGCAGGGACTCAAGAGCGTCCTGGAACCTTCCACAGTGCAGCAGTGCCTCCTGTAGCTGTGCTGCTCGCTGAGCCACCTATAAAATTCCAGTTGTTTCAACTTATTTGTTTCACCAAAAAAAAAAAAAAAAAAAAAATCTGCCCATGAGACACACTGCTTCTCATGTTTACTTCCCCATCTGGTCACACATTTGCCCCCCCCACCCCCCTTTCACTGTGTGTTTGTGCATGTGGAGGCTAGAGGATGATCTTGCGTATCTTTCATCACTATACACCTTATTTTTTGAGACAGGGTCTGTCATTGAACTTACAGCTTGCCCTTTAGGCTAGAGCAGCTGGTCAGCAAGTTACCATGACTCACCTGTCTCTATCTCCCACTCAAAGGCTTACAGGCTTGTGCTGCCATGACCAGCTCTTACTTGTAGAGCAGGCAATTTACCCACTGAACTCTCCCCATCCCTCTTTCTTTCTCTTTCTTTTCTGTGTATATGAGTGTGAAGTACATGTTTGTGTAGGTGCACATGTATGTGTAGGTGTGCATGTAGATATAAAGGCCAGAGGTCAGCTTCAAGTGTTTCTCCTCAAGAGCTAGCCTCCTTGTTCTTTGAGACTGGGTCTCTCATTGGAACCCGGGGCTCACCAATCAAACTAGGCTGGAAAATGAAGCTCAGAAATCTCGCTGTCTTCAGGTCTCAGCAGTGAATTTTAAGTGTACAATACCACGCTTATCTGAGTTCTGAGGATTAAACTCAGGTTTTCATGTTTATGTGACAAATACTTTGCCAATTGAACTACTACTCGGTCTCTTTTATTAAGATAGGGTCTTAAATATCCCAGGCTGGCACTGAGCTATGTAGCCAATGAGCTTTGGCTCCTTTTGCCTCTGCTTCCTGGGTGCTAGATTATAGGCATGTGCCACCATACCTGGTTTAATCCATTGCTGGGGATGGAACCCAGGGCACTGTGTATCCTGGGCAAACACTCTACCAACTGCACTACAACATCCCCAGCCTTCTTTTTGTTTTCACTAAAAATTTACCCACAGCATTGACAATGGGCAAAGCTTAGGAAGGAAGCCAGGAACATAAGGCTACCATTCAAAATAGACAATTCTTTGAGATTTTGTAAGTGTTAATGTTTGTGATTAGCAAATGAATGATTTAAATATTTTTATTTTAAAAACAAGGCATCACTTTATCATGACTGGGATGCTTATCTTGTTCTCTGCCAGTGGTCATCAGTGACGACGATAAATGAAGACAAGGACTGAAGGAAATGATTATGATAGTGAGAACTGGAATTATATGCTTGCTGGGAAAATGATGCGCTACCCAATTAAATTCTTGCATCTCCAAACCTTGGAGTTCCTTTGTGACAAACTATGATCTTTGTCATCCAGTAAATAATTATTTGTGTCCTACAGAGAGGAAGTATTCTGTGGTTCTTCTCATAGAACTTTCCTTTTTAGACTGAAAGATACATTATGCACCATGGAATATATTTTCACCTGACGCCCTTTTCTAACTGTGTTTAATGAACATTACAACATGGATCAGACTTGAAAGAAGGCTGTGGTTTTAAGATATCAACACAAGGAAAACAGTAAGAAGAAGCATCCCCATTCCACAGACATGGTCTACTGATGATCAAGTACTATTCTTAGTGTTTCCCCTACAGAAGGTTTTTATAAGGTGGGATCCACATCTTATAGCTAAAATCTGGAGCTGGCAGTCTTCAGTGACAGTGGCAAAGCCTCTGACCAGGACTGAAACATACACAGCCTCTTTTACTTGCAAGGTATGAAGCTAGTCACCAACATTTGACAATGGGAGGATGTCACACAAAGAGAGGGGGAAATTTCACACACACACACACACACACACACACACACACACACACACACAGATTTGCAAGACCCACTGGGAGCAGAGCATCTGGACACAGCAAGCCTGCATCTCAGCATGTCAGTGAGTCACAGGCGCTAAGAAGCTGCCACAGCCTGAGAGGTGGGTATGCTCTCTCAACACAGGGCCATAGATCATGGCTGACTGACATCACACCTATTGGATCTGCAGCCATGTCCCTGTTATGTTCTCTAACTACCTCTCATAGGCTTCTGAGGATGGGCCACCTAGTATATATAGCAACCTAAAAACAGTAAGCATGTTTAGGGAAGTTTGACTACTCTAAACACTCATTGCAATAAATTATAGTGAACAATTACTAACAAGCAATAAAAATAGAGGGGATGAGCAAATTACCTTCTTTTTAAAATTTTTTACTTTTTATTTTATGTGTATGTGTTTTGCCTACATGTATTTATGTGCAACATGTGTGTGCCTGGTGCTGTGGAGACCAGAAGAGGGCACTGAGTTCCCTGGAACTGGAGTTAAACACAATTGTCAATTACCACGTGGGTACTGGGAAATGAACCCAGGTCCTCTGTAAGAGCAGCCAGGGCTTTTAACCACTGAGTCATCTCTCCAGCCCCGTAATTACCTTCTTATTGAGAGTCTTCCATCGTGTGCTGACGTCATCCAGGTCATGTTCCAAACCCTGAGTACAGGTGCCTGTAGCTGCACTCTGAATAAGGCCTTGACCTAACCAGTTCACATCTTGCTGTTTAGCTTGCAAGGGTTCAATTTCTTCTTTCTGGAACGCCTGCAATTGGGAGAACCATATTATAAGAATATTATCTAACAACCACCAAATGTATAATGACCACGTACTTAGTTATCAAGGCGTGGAAACTACCAACTGTCATAGCACTAAAGGGAACCACTGTTATCTAGTCATAGGCCATGGTCACCTTGTAAGGATGAAAGTAAATGGAATATAAATTTGTGGCCTATCAAAATTACTCAACAATACGTTCTACACACATTTAATTGGATTATGTATAAAAACCAAGGTTAGTATTATGAAATTTCTCATCATCACAATTTAGCAAAAAACTATTAAAAAAAAAGGTTAAAAGTAAATGATTAAATGAGCCTTATGAGCCAAGGAATTCCCATAGGGTCTCATAAGGATGGGTGTGGCTGGTTGACAACTGAAGCTTGAGACACAAACTGGAAGTGAACACTCACTGCAAAGACAATGAGGTGGATCAAGAGGCCAAACATATGCCTACTCAAGGAGCCACAATACAGTAATGGGAAAAGGAAAAAGCACACATGGAGACTCAGGGCACATGACATGGGGAGTGCTACAACTCATAGTAGTGGAAGCTACAGACCCAGAGGAAGGTCTGAGCTGATATACAGTAAGGCCCATAAGCACAGGACATTCCATAACTCCCACTGGTAGAAGCTGTAGACCCAGGGAGGAGGCTGGAGCTGGTGCAGTACAGTACCTATCCCTCAGAGGTAGACTAGGGATAGAGCCTAGTCTAAATACCAGACCCATAAAGGAAAGAAATTCAGTCCTACTATGACTTAGTCCTCTTCTGAACATTGAAATGCTTCCACTAAGAGAAGGGGCTTAAATTTAAAGAAGAAAAACCAAACCAACCAAACAAACAAAAAACAATCAACTAACCAACACCAGATGCACAAATCCTAGTGCAGAAACAAAAACAACATGAAAAAAAAGATAATACCAGGCATGGTGGGGAATGCCTTCAATGCCAGCATTTGGGAGACAGCGTCAGGCAGATCTTAGTGAGATGGAAGCCAACCTCGTCTACATAGTGAGTTCCAGGCCAGCTGGGGCTACAGGGAGACCCTGTGTCAAAAAACCAAAAATCAAAACCAAGGTAACATATCTTCTTCAAAAATTACCAATCCCATAGTAACAGCTTCCAATGAGAATAACTTGGAAGAATTTCTAGTCAAATAATTTAAAAGAATGTTTATAAATATGTTGAAGCAACTCAAGGAAGATATGAATGTACTCCAAGAGAACAGAAACAGAGCTGGATGAAATAAAACAAATCTATTTCCAAGATATGAAAACAGAATTCAATAAAGAAATAGAATTGCTGAAGAAAAATCAAATTGAAATGATGCTGGAATTGAAAAAATCTAATAAGCCAAATGGAAAGCCCAGTGGAAAGACCAGCCAACAGAATGAATAGTAGAAACAGAATAGACAGACTTTAGAAGACAAGGTAGAGGAATTGGATTATTCAGTAAAGGTCAATGATAAGTTAGGGGGAAAAAAAAATGACCCGAACAGGGGAAAGCTTTGGGACATTGTAAAAAGACCAAGTCTTGAATTATAGGCACAGAAGAAGGAGTAGACTATTACACCAAATGCACAGAAAATATCTTCAACACAAAGGTGTGTGATAAAAATGATGGATCCCTGCATACAAAGCCCCCTTAATGTCTACTAAAATGCCAGAGGGATTGAAGAGGCACAGTGACATCACCCACAGATCTGGTCCTACATATGACCAGCATAGCAGCTCTGGTTCACTGCTATCCACAGATCCGTGGTCACACTACTCTCTCTCCTAATGTTTGTGCTATCCAACATGGGGTCCCCCAGTTGTTTATGACTAGCAAAGATCTACTGCAGTAGATTAAAATGCAAATTCCATGAGCTGGAGAGGTGGCTCAGCAGTTAAGAACACTTGCTGTTCTTTCGGAGGACCTGAGTTTGATAACCAGAACCCACATGGCCACTAACAACTGTCCATAACTCCAGTTCCAGGGGATCCAATACCCTCTTCTGGCCTCTTAGGGCATTGCATACATGTGGTGCACTTACACACATGCAGGCAAACACTCATACACATAAAAAATTAAATAAAATATTTTAAAATGCAAGTTCCTCCCCAAACAGAAATTACTGTTTTCTAATAATTTATAGTCCCTGGGCTTGCTACAGTAGCTAGCATGTAATATATATGCAATAGTTATTTGCTGAATTAATATCAATATACAAAAAAATATATCTATCTTAGGTGGATGATCTCAATCCTTTTACAGATAATACCGGAAGTATCACATCCATTTTTTCACAGATAACATAAATGTCTGTAACGTGGGGCTTGGAGAATGCCATGAGAAAAATAATTTTAACTCAGCAATAAAAGTTTGAGACACATATTAAGGTAAAACATGGTTTGTCATTTGGAGGACACCACATAAAATAATCAATGGCTGGATAAACAGAACATACAAAGACCTAATAAAGGCAGATATATTAAAAGACCACTTTGAAAGAAAATTATAGGTATACTCTGAAGAATAATTGTGAAAGATATAGGGCTAAGAAGACAAACTCTCCAGACCCTGGCCTAATGCTGGACACACAGGATACTTCTGCGCTAATTGTAGGAACAAATACATTAAGAATGGCAAACAAGTGAGCTGTCGTTTCCTCTAAAAATCCCCTCTTGGCAAGCCCAAGCTGCTTTTTCCATTGAAAATCCATAGAGACAATTTCTATACTGGCTAAAGATCCCCATGTAATAATACCAACTATAGAAAATTAGTTACACATCATGAAGACTCCAAAGGATCCCTAAATTACTGGGGAGAAAACTTTGCATCTTCTCATAGTCTTTCCAAAAGGTGTGGCTTACCAAATGCATCAACAGAAAACTGCAACAAGGTGGTAAGCTTAGAGTTTGACAATTTGGTTATATTTCTTTTTTAAACAATATCCTAGGGTACTACTTCCAGGAACTAATAATAGCCTTGCATACTTTTAAGTGTTTACAAAAATGTGTACAGGATAGGGAAGACTGTTGCATTCTTCAGCGTAGGAACTTGTTATATAATGCTTCAGGGAAAACTTTTATTTTCCCTCTCACTTTTCAGAAGGAAAACCTTACTAATACAATGTCCTAATAAACTGTCTTAGCCCTTGATCTTGGAGAAATTAAGGGTGTATATCAGTCTACATGAGTCTGTGGTAATTTTCTAAAGTTCTTCAAAAATAGTATACTAACAGGAAAAAAGGTTTTCTCCAAATCAGCTATAAAATCCTTTACATGGAAAAGTATTTTGCTAAGCTTTTAAATTAGCAGAGCATTTGCTGCGGTCTCAAGGGAAGGTGACTACAGCAATTCATAGACTGAGAGAAACTTTTCTAATATTGTCTAAATTCCTTATTTCTCAGTGGTAACAAAATACTTATGAAAAAATTTCCCCACAAAGAAAACTAATAGCACACAGAGAACCTTAAAATGAAATAAACTCTGAGGTAAAGTTTACCAGATGGGCTTAGAGAGAGCACCAAAATAGCTGAACTTGAATCTGAGTGGGAAGAAAAAAATTACAGGCTTGACAGACAATCTCCACTTATTACAAGGCTTGCCCTTTATTTTACCTCTTCTACAGCTCACAGAAAGTTAGGCACTATAATGCCTGTAAAAACCACACAATAACTTCTCTACTCTCATATGCAGCACTACTGAAGTTTTTAGCACATTAAAAAAAATCTTTAAGATGGGTGGGTACAGCACTTTGCTGACCACAACAATACTGTTTGTACCTTCATGACTAAGTCCACTGAAGCTTAATAAATTCAATATAACTGCCCTTAAATGGCAGTGTTTTAAACCACAATTTGTGCAAAACCCTAATATTACCCTAAGTTAACAGTGGAGGCCATATGAATGAGCCAGAACAGCCAGAGTCTCAAGAATAGAACACTAAATAGCTGGGATTTTTTGTTTTTCTAAAAAAAAAAAAATCCCTCATTAATTTGTTACACCAATGAATTATCAATTGCTGGTGTCTGGCAGGGTGCTAATCAAACCTGTGAAATAAGTGTCTAGATTTTATCCTTATTAAAATCACTCCTGACTATTCAGGAAACAGATCCACAAGCAGTTGGCACCACAGTTTCCCAATTCCATTAATTACCTGGACCAACTGGGAGCCATCGCAGATTGTGTCCAATATTCCTGCCTGGGCCCCTGTTTTTCTGGGCCCTGTTCTCTTTGTTATTGGTATGGACTGTAGGGAGCATTTCTTCTGGGTCACCCCCATCTCCTGGGTAGAAAAAGGGGCCTCCATTTCACCCTTAGATGGTATGCTGGATTCTTCTGAATCGTGTTGTGTCAATAATGTCACATTTTCTGACGAAACTATGCTACCAAAGTCTCCATCCCTCTCCCTCTGAGGGGCTGTGGAGGAGCGCTCCAAAACCCAAGGAGGTTCCTTTATACATTCCCTTCTGTGTGCTGAGATTTGCAATTCTCCTTGTCCCAAAGTTTTCTCTTTTTCTCCAGAGCTGGAAATCGGCTTGTTTTCTCCATCTCTTGGCATAATTAATGGATTGCACTTAGTACTCTCTCTCAAATGATTCTCCCTGAAACCATTTTGATCATGGGCCTTCCTTTGATCATTTACATATGGGCTTCCCCTGATTGAAGAAACATCATGCAAAATCATTTGGAAGTTGTCATCAGGGTGAACACTTCTACATGAAAGCAGTGGGATTGTCTGTTCACTAATGGAATTAACAGGAAAAAAAGGTCTATATTGCTCTGTTATATGGGTATCTTCAACAGGAGATAAGCTTCTAATTTCTGGCTGGTCTCCATTCAAAATGCCCTGTTTTCCTTCCTTCTCTGCCAGAGGACTACATAAACCAGAGTCATCCTCCTCTGAAGTTTGAGAATTAGTACCCCATCTGCACTTGCTGGCCTTGGTAACAGCATCTGACATATCAGTAGGTTCAACAAAAGAACTTTCACTTTTGTTTGCATAATCCATAAAATTGGCTGGAACAAACATTCGCCAGGACCTCCTGTGCTCTTTCTTTTCTGCGTGAGATTTGGCTTTGGGTACTCCTGTGCTTCGAATGATATCACTGTTTAGTTTGAGTGCATCAAAGATCATCTTCTCATCTAGCTTGTTTGTTTCACGACCTCTCAGCTCAAATACACTGGAAGAAGAAAGGGCACCATTGGAGCACAAAGAGCTAACATCCAGTGTCCTGTGACTGTAGGGTAAAGTCCGATCTGTAAAATGCCTGGAAGACAGGCTACCTTTGGAACCAGAGTCTATCTGTTCATTGAGTCTAACTGTATCATAGATGGAGCGCTGTGGGACGTAGCAGTCTTCAATATTTAGGTCCTCTTCTTCTTCACCCTTCCCTATGCATGGAGGGTTCTGACGTAAACAGTCTGGTCTGCTGAGTGGCTTCCCCATTTTGTAGATAGTCAAAACAAATACTGCAGCTCTTGACACCAAAAGGAAGAAATACGGTAGAGCATTTTTCAAGAAAGTCTAATTCTGAACAGAGCTATGACTGTCCAGCATAAAGGCTCCAATAACAGGGCAAAGTAGCTGAGGTGTTTGCGGTCATCAGCAGTGCAACAGTATAAATCAACTAAACTTTCACCCAGTTCTAAAAGTAAAGTGCACCAAGAGAGTGTGTAGAAATTTCCTCCCACTCCTCCAACTCTGAAAGTTCCCCCTCACTCCAAAACAGACAAAAACAAACACACAATTAACAGTGGCTCAAACTCTCAGAACATTCCGTTGTGAGTCCGTTTCCCATTTTAGTCTAATTTTGCATGAGGTTTCTAGATTAAAAATTCCAAATGAGCAAGCATCTTAACAGGCTGAATGTTAATTTCAGCAGAGCTCTGGTTAACTGTAATCTACTTAAAGATGGCTTGCAAAACTCCATGTCCTTTATAAATAAATCGTGTTTCACAAACTCAGACAAACACAGAGCTATGTATTGTTCAGATCAAGAGGGCACAGAACAAACCCTCAGAGAAAAATTTAAGGCTAGTGTTAAAAAAAAGTTAAAGTTTTCTTTCAATGGGGGGAGTATATAAATAATCTTGATTCAAAAGGCATATTTTCTTCCCATATTAAGCTTCTTTAAGGGTATTCAGAATTACCCAAAGGAAAAGAAGTCAGGGCAGTAAAATCCAGCAATCTTTTAAAGTAAACAGCGCGGACAAACTTCTCTTTAAATTTTTCCCCCAAAGATTCTTATCTGATTCTTCTGAAGGCTTTTTCCACCTGAGGCTAATGCAGCAGTGGCGCTCTCCATTTCCCCGGAGGCAGAGGCAGCAGTTGGCATCCAGCTGAAAGCCAAGCCACCATCCTAGGGAAGTGCGGGCTGCTGTGGCCTCGGGGTCGCATGTCGTCCGGGCTGGGACGCCGCTCCCCGCAGCTCAGCAGCGGCTCTTCAGGCCAGCGGGGCCCCACCCGGCATCCTCCCGGGCCGGGGCGGCATTGCGAAGCCCTGGCCTGGGGCGCTCCGTCCCACCGCGGCTCCGCTTCAGCTACGCCCTCCCGTGACTTAACTTCGCAGTCATCCTTCCAAGTCCGCCTCTTCCCGGGAGCCGGCGGGTTTGAGGGGGAGGAACCTGGAGGCCGGGAGGCTGTCATGCAACAGCTTGGTGACATCAGCGCCGGGCAGGCCCGCTTCTGCAGCTGGGAGAGGGCAGCTTGGGTTCTGAGATCCTGCAACCTCACCGGCTTCCAAAGCCCCGGGGACTGGAGGGCCCAGGCTGAACCCGACACCAGGAGCTCAGGGAAGCATCACGACCACTCTGGGCTCATTTGATGCTCTGTGTGTGTGTGGTGTGTGTGTGTGTGTGTGTGTGTGTGTGTGTGTGTGTGTGTTGGGGGCAGGTCCCTATCCTTCAGCTGAAACTCACTTTTCTAAGACGAGGAATCAGTTATTTAAGCAGGAACAACAGTATCTCTTTGATGCCAAATGTTTTATCATCCCTTCTTAACGCCCAAGTTCAACTCTGACTGCTCTTATTTACTCGCCCTCAGCACTGCTGACATGAATACTTGTAGTCACCAATATCCACACAGTCATTTTGAGATTAACACAAGGCCAGGCAAAGAGAGAGAGTGGAGGAACTGAGCCTGATCATTTAATAGAATCACACTTGCATATTTTAATCTATTGAACAACTTCCCTTATAAAAGTATTGTTTTAAGCTGGGCATGGTGGCACACACATTTAATCCCAGCACTTGGGAGGCAGAGGCAGGTGGATCTCTGTGAGTTCAAGGCCAGCCTGGTCCACATAGTGAGTTCCAGGACAGCTGGGGCTACAGGGAGACCCTGTCTCAAAAAGACCAAAAAACAAACAAATAAAAGTATTGTTTTAAAGTAAGTTCAGCAAGCCAAACAGACTTTTTGGGCATAAATTACAAATTTTATTTAACAAACTATCCATTCTTTTATGAAACAAACAACCTGTCATAAACAACAGGCAGTTACAAAGGAAGGCAGATTGTAAAAATCTCATAAAATAATCATTCACAAAGAAAATGGTGCTGATTCCAAATGAAGAACACAGTTGCATTTCTCTGGTAATTTCACAAAAATAAGTTGTGGGAAAACTTTTGTACTTTTAATGAGAAAACATCCCCAAATTATTTTTATAAACCTACAAGCTGAATTTTAAAAAAATATTCTTAACCAGAACCCATCTGCTCAACAATTATTAGATCCAGCTAAGTACAAGGTCATCATTAAGTTGAAAAACTCTATACAGATATTGATGAAGAAAAAAAATACAACAGGTATAAAACATCCACCAACATCCCAATATCAACAAACCATTTTTCATGGTCAAACTGAAATGTTTTTAAAAAAACAATTATTTTTTATTTTATGTGTATGAATGCCTGCAGAAGTCAGCAGAGGGCGTTGGATCCCCTGGTACTGGAGTTATAGACGGTTGTTAGTTGCCCTGTGAGGCTGGGCCTTCTGCAGGGGCAGCCAGTGTTCTTGACCATCTGTCCAGGCCCATGAATTGAAATTTTTTTAAAAAGCACTGGATTCTGTGGTGGTCAAGCATACGGCTATTATTAAGTATAGATGAAGAAGAAAAATGCACCCACAGCTACCAGGTTGAAACACCAAACTGAGCTCAAGGCTGGGAATTAATAGAAACCAAGAGTCTTATTCCCAGCTGCCCGTATCTCAGAAGCTTAGAAAGCTACCTACTCACAGCAGTAGTGAAGTTTAATGAAATCTAGGTGAGCACCTCTTTCTCCAAATACTCTTTTAAGAATGGCCTTTCCTCAGCCCACCTTAGACTCTGATTCATTAGCACAGTACTTACTATTCTAGTCTTCTGAAAAGCTAAGAATAACATATAACCTTACATTAGAGATAGGAAGTGTGGTAAAACTTCACATTTATTAGTTCAACTATTCAACCTATAGGGTTATCTGCCTAATGAGGCAAGCACGGGAGGAACTGATGTCATACTCCACTATCCTCCATCTTGTAGCAGAATGGGAACTAGAGACAAGAAAATGGGTATAGCACAATTTGGAAGCAACTGGAAAATGTGCTCTGGTGGATTATGTTTAAGTACATGCCACTTATTTAATCACTAAATTCTTATTAGTGATTTCAATTTATGCATTATATTTTTGTTCAAGCTAAAAAAACCCCTATTTTTTGTAGTATATAGAAATTTCTGACAATAATTCACATATGCGTGTTACTTTGAAATCATATTGCAAAGATATCTGGATTAATATAAAAGGATAAATTTATGAACAGAACTGGACTGATTTATCTTTTCACCTCAAATTTGTTCTACACAGCTACTTTAAATGTGGACAGTCAATCAAGACACATTAAATTGTGTTAAACATTAATCATAATATTTTAGAGTGCTCACATTTAATGAGAAATATGTATTGAGTAAGATAGTTTTCCTAAAGAAGAGTCAACATTATTTCATTCAAAAGGAATCACAATGCTATTTTCCAAAATGCAATTTTACTGACATTATGTCTAGATATGATCTAGCTAAATTATTATCTATTATAGCAGATAGTTTTGGAAGAATACACCAGTGCTGACTAAATTACAAGGAAAATAGCACCTTGCTGTCATTTCATATTTCTCAAATTAAATCCTTTTAAAGGAAAGTCTGAAAAGTAATCTTATCACCAAGTACAACAAATCACTTTATGGAAGTTATCAAAGACTAATTTTATGAACTTAAACATGGAAATTTTAGAGCTGAAATATTAGAGATGCTAAGTTTAATATGCCATAAGTGGAAAATGTGTAAATAAATGCTGTATTATTCATAAAAAACTGACAAAATTCTCACCTGGCCCAACAGCTCTTGAAATCTGAATTAGAAATCTAGTAAGAAATATTAGTTTTGTACAATTATGAAAACAGGTATTAAGAGCAACAACTTCTATTGTTATTTCTAAAACAGGCCATTAGCTAATGGAAACTAAAAGCACTCTATAGTTTCCAAACTAATCAACTTCTTCACATGAATGACTGAGTGTTCTGAAGCATAACTATGCAGTAGCTATTTATTTCACTGGAAAGTAATTTATAATTAAAAGAATGTAGAAGATTCAGGCTCCAGAACAAAAGAAGTAAGTTTTAAAATACTGAATAGCTTTATTGTGTGATTTGGGGGGTTTATCTGATATAAACCTTATTTGATATCTTTAATGGACACTTGCTATTCTTCTTGTAAGTTACTACAATACCAGATTATGACTTTCCCTGTACATTCAATGAGGTTTCTAGGTGACAGTGATAAAAAATCATTCTGCATGAAAGGTGATTCTATGTATAAATCTTACTAATTGAAATATACTCATAGGAAATGTCTAAAAGCCCTCTCTCTCTTTTTTAACATTTATATTTTTAAAGGTCATCCAGAAAGCAAAACCAACACACACCTTAATAGTCCTATTCAGCCTCCTTTAGAGGGAAAAAAAGACAGGCAAAATCTGAACACACTGTACATATAAAATGCTGACAAATGTGAGAAATGGGTATGCAGATCCAGACACACTCAATGGGCTCCTAAGCTCCAGATGCTTTCAGTTTATGTACAATCACTGCATTTATACGTCATACTGGGGACATGGCTTAGCAGCAGAGAGTTGACCTAGCACGTGTATGGTCTTAAGTTTAATGTCCAGCTCCCCCAAAATAAATAGGAATGAATAGAGACCTAGTTGAACAAACTTCCTTCCCTTCCTCCCTTTCCTTTGTCTCTTCTTTTTCTTTCTGTTTTCTCTCTTGCCTCCTTCCCTCCCTCCCTCCCTTCCTCCCTCCCTCCCACCTCTCTTTTTCTTTTGTTTTGTTTCTCTTTGACAGGGTCCCACTCTATAGTTCACACTGGTTTCAAACTCAAGATCTTTCTGCCTCAGCCTCCCCAGTTGCTGGTATTAGAGGAGAAGTGAGTGAGCCACTATACTCAGCCATATAATAAACACTAAAAAAATTACCTATCAAAATTTCTTATCAAGACACCAATATAATCAATATATAATTCCATACTAAAAACGCAAGTTTTCTGTCTCTTGTTCTCATATGCACGTGTGTGTGTGTGTGTGTGTGTGTGTGTGTGTGTGCACGCACAGACAGATGTAACTAATTATGGAGTCTTTTTTTTGAGACAGGGTCTCTCTGTAGCCCTGGAGCAGGCTAGCCTAGATCTCAACAAGATTCATCTGTCTCTTCTCTGAGTGCTGGGATTAAAGGCATGCAGCACCATGCTTTTAAACTGTAACAGATTTATCCAGTTTTTTTTTTTTTAAAAAAAAACTGCAAAATGAAAATAAAATTCTATTTTATAAAACTGTACTTGGAACTGTCTTCAAAACAATTTGCTTTAATTCCTCCGTTTTAAATGGAGCAACAACAGTTAAGAGAGCAATATAACACAGAATTAGCAGTGAAACCAGAGAGGACCCTCACTGCCAAGATCTTTGTAAACATTTTACATTTATTTATTCTGTGTATGTGCCACAGTGTGTGAGAAGTCAGAGGCCAACTTGTGGCAGTCAGTTCTCTCCTTCTACCAGGTGGCTGTCTCTGGGCTTGGTGGCAAATCCCAAACCATTGAGCCTTAAGCACCCTTTTTGAGCCCTTCCGGATTAGTAGTAAGTATCTCTTGTGTGAGGCAGGAAAGAGGGCAGCTATGTCTTAGTCCCACTTTGGGTATATAAGAATATGAGGTATTAATAATATCCTATGGAAGAATACCTCCAACAATTAGCAGCTAGGTGTTGGGAGTGGTCTCTCCAGGATGGAGCGGGAGTGGTTTCTATCTTGTCCATCAGATGTAATGTTCTTTCATCCTAAAATATTACCTAAGTACTACTTTGATGTGGTTAAAGGAATGTGACTTTCCTATAAAAGCTCATTCATCTACTTAGTTTCCAGTGTGAAAATATTTTCACCTTTAAAGATTCTAGAAGGAGGTATGCATCCTGCCAGCTAAGAGTTTCTTTGACAGATCTCCAGCCTATGAAGAAAATTTCCATATGAAGACCTCTTCTGAAATAGCTTTCATTAACTTCCCCTTGTTCTCAGCAAAAGTGGAGAACTATTTCTCTTTGGTCTCTACTAACAATATGAATATTCCTAAACACTGCTATTAAAACATACTTTGAATGATTTGACTTTATCTTTAAAAACATGGTGATATCATAGTGGCTGTTTGGGGATCATGCAATAAATGTCTTAATAAGAAATCTGTGCTCAAACTTCCTGGCTCCTCTAGCACCATGATACTTTGCATTTTAGTTACTGAATATTCAAATATGCCTGGGTTAGATAAAGTCTTCACCTGGACCAGACTAAAGTTATTATAACATAATTACGTGTTCTGGTCTATGTCCCTGGTTTTAACTTGGCTTAAAAATCCTCTGCTGTATGTAATGTTATTTCAATTTTGAAAACAGAATTGTCAAGTCAGATCCACTTGTACCAGAGACACTTGTGGGGACAAAATGAATTACAACTAGGGGAGCAAGAGTAGTCAGAAATAAACAGGAAACAGGCTCTAAGGGATTCTTTACTTTTACCATGGTCTAGAGGTAAGGAGTTTGTGTGTCCAGATTTAGCTAGGATGTGACAATACATATTAATTACAATGTCTAGTTTCTTTGCTCTTCACTGAAATTAAATCAGTTCAACATGGCGATAATGATTACTGTATGATGAGAATATCTGATTGGTTGCTAATGATATCATAGAAATCACTAGGAAATATTCCTTGTATATAATGCAGTCAGTTACATATGTGTTTGATAAATAAAAATGTGGAAATTTCAATATTATTTAACATATCTTTCATTTGAAGATAATCTTGTGTTTGAGTTCTTCAAACAGGACTTGGGGACAGAAGCAACACCAAATAGGCTTTTTTCTTCCTTCTTAGAAACATAATCTGGTCTATTCAAGCCACCAATCTGTGACAATGTGCAACAGGATTTCATTGTAGCACTGGAAAAGTATAGTATAAGTAGTACTCTGAGTCTTCAATACTATAAAAAAAAAACACCCCACTCTTTAGACTTTAGCCCAATGACTAGGAAAACAAGGCTGGAGAAGTGATACAATGAACATAAAGTTAAACAACTTGATAGTAACCGAAGAGGCATAATCTCTTTTCAAAAATTCAGAATAGTTTTTCTTTACTGATAGTGACTCAGGATATTTGGTTTAGAATAACATGTCCTTAATCATTATATTTAAATTGATACCATAACCATGAATAAATTCTGTCTTTTCAAGGAAACCTAAGGCTAAAACTAACAGCAATTTCTTAGGTTACATTTAAGGAGGGGGAAAGGAAGCAGGGAAATCTGTCTTCATTGCTTAAATAATCTCTTTTCCTTCTAGTGAACATTGGGCTCCACACTGGTAAATAATGGGGTAACAGCTGTTAAGGTTCAGTCCTGCTCTGAAGGCAGTTTATTTGTATTAAGAAAAACTATTATAGGATTTTATCCGTGATATTAGGTTGAACTAAAGCTCACTGGTGGATTAATGTCAAACTGGATTTTATTTGAAAGCCTATAATGAAAATAGGCCTAGTCCTTCAATTCTTTTCTGTTTCATTTTCAGAAATTATAACGAATGGCTTTTTACTCAATGCTAATTATTCCACTTAAAAAATTTAAAAAAATTTCCAAAATATATTGATTGTAATTCAATAAAAGATTCAACAGAAAATAAATTAAGATCTAAATTATAAGCCAGAAATTCTGCCACTTTAATCAAGAAAGATATAACCAGCAAGATAATGGGCTGTCTGGTTCCATCTCACTGGCACAGTGTGAGTGCCATCCTCACCCCATCCTTGCTGCATCAGCGTCTACGTAGCTTCATACATCCATCTCATGGCAGCAAAGTTTTTGAACTTTTAAATTATTTTTTTAATTATTTATTTAATAACCCACATACTTAGAAGAAGCATTTCATTACAACAGCATTGACATATTCCAGAGCTAAGATGCATCTCTTTCAAAATTGGCTATAATTTTTTAGGTTTACAGTTGAATTAGTATAGTTATACAATAATGTACTCAGTATAAACCCTATAAGACATAACATTAAATGAGATTTTAACCTTTAAAAAAGATCTCCATTTCATTATTAAAATACACAGTTTCATACAGAAAAATTCTTTTTTTTTCCTTTTTTCTTTTCTTTTTTTTTTTTTTTGTCTTTTTGAAGCAGGGTCTCCCTGTAGTCTCAGCTGTCCTGGAACTTACTATGTAGACCAGGCTGACCTTGAACTCACAGAGATCCACCTACCTCTGCCTTCCAAGTGCTGGGACTACAGGTGTGCACCACCACACCCAGCAGAAAAATTCATTTTTAATGCAATTGACATTAAGATGTTT
>NW_008349130.1:2230060-2244447 GCF_000622305.1 Nannospalax galili | reverse complement strand
GAGGGGGGCCTATGGGAGGGTGCCATCTGGGAAATGGCGGTACAGTTGAATAAGATGGTTTGGGATGCTCTGTGTGATATACACACACACAAAATAAAAATCAACAAATTTTAAAAAAATGTATTCTATTTGAGGAGGAAGCATGGAAATTTATATCATGTTAATTAGAAGAGGTGATAAACATTACCACTGAAATGTACCCGATGACTTTATAGACATACACAGGCACCAGGGATCCAAGTACAACCGATTATGACTAGTAATAATCAGATACATACAGATTAGAGATGCATGTGCTAACATCTCAGTGTTAGTAGCAAAAACAATGAGTCTTTCTACAAGGAACAATATATTCTAAAATGAAATGGAGATCTTTTTTAAAGGTTAAAAACTCATTCAATTTTATGTCTTACAGGGCTTATACTGAGTTCAATATTGTATAACTGTATTAATTCAACTGTGAACCTAGAAACTTGCACCCACTTGTGAAAGAGATGTACTGTTGCTCTGGAGCGTGTTACTGAATATGTTAAAGCTGTAGTGAAATGCTTCTTTCTAATCACGTAGTTATTTGTTATTTTTTAAAAATTTTAGGTGCTTTTGAGACAGGGAACCCTGTAGCCCCAGCTGACCTGGAGCTTGATATGTAGACCAGGCTGGACTCGATCTCACAGAGATTCACCTGTCTCTGCCTCTTGAGTGCTCAGATTAAAGGTGTGCACCACCACACCCGGCTGGCAGCCAGTTTTATAAATCCCCATTCTTGAGTGAGTGCTCCTGGTGTTTTGGATGAAAATAAATAGCGGCTTGTTATTCAAGGCCCCTAAATGAGGCTACAACGAAGAGGATATGAAAATTTCCCAGAGAAAGCATCAGGTCTATGAAACGAGATGACTACAGATAACACAAGGCATTGTAGGATCTCTGTGCAAACATCCAGGCTGTGATACCTATCAACAGAGTGACCCTGTGCAAGTCACCTACCACTCACGGGACTGTACAATAAGAAAGGAATAATAAAAGCATTATGGTCTCATGACCATAAAGACAGTTTAGGACAGTGTGCGGTGCACAGTAAGCATTACCTGCTGTAATTGCTACTCTTTTAGAGTACACACACAGTGGTAAATGAAATTTGTGGTTGCATAAGTTATCATTTTTCTTTACCAAAATCATATTCTTACTTTTTGGGGGGGTCTTTTTTGAGACAGGGTCTCCCTGTAGTTCCAGCTGTCCTGGAACTCACTATGTAGACCAGGCTGGCCTTGAACTCAAAGAAATCCGCCTGCCTCTGCCTCCCGAGTGCTGGAATTAAAGGCGTGCGCCACCATGCCTGGCTATATTCTTACTTTTTAAAATTTATGGCACTGTAATCTATAATCTGTAAATGATCTATCCACTTGAAACATTTTTTCTTTTGTTACTGGGTTTTAAGATCCTAAACATGTTACATTTACTAGCCAGATTGTATTAAAGTCAATTCTTTTCAAACTGATCAGAAAATAAACAAGCATCGCATGCTAAATGGTTCATTTTTGGAAGAAACCATCAGCCTATTTCTCTTCACAAGCCAGTAAGCCCATCCCTGTAGCTGGTATGGAAAGGGTGTTCATTTGCTGCTGTTCAGTTTGTGGTACTTTAAGTCGCCCACAAGCACAGTACTGTACCATGCGCAGGAACAGAGGGAAGGCAGCCACAAGGAGCAGCACCAGTTTGGTGACTTTTGTCCATTTTCTGACAGTTCACTGAAACCCAGAAGAGAAAAACACCCATTCTTTGCTCCATGCAAATTTACAGAAACTACAGAGAAATCACGTCTCATAAAGGCACTGAACTTAAAGAGAATTCCATCAGTAAAACACTACTTCGTTACTGTTATTTATGCTCCAAAGTTTCATCACATTTCTAGAGAAAATTCCAAAGTTTTCTGTATGAGGGAGATGGAATCCTAGGCTCGGTCTCTAAAGCCGCAACTGGCATATTTCGCTAATAGAATTCTCTCCTATGTAATCAGGACTTGAAAATTTGACATCATAAGGAAGGGAGTGAAGTGCATACTAAAGTAGCTTCCTTTACCTTTAAGAATCAAGACCCAAATACAGAACCACAGATTTTTAAGCTCTGAAGGAACTGTGCTCCCAAGACATTTAAGAAATAGCAAAGATATTTTGAAGTTATCTTTCAAAGATCAGTCATCTGAACCATATTACTAAAGACAAGCAAAGGAAACTATGTCAGATATAAAAGCACAAAATTTGCAAGTCCATTTTATTTATAGTCATTTCTCATGAGAAATAATTTATAGTTGGTATTCTGTTTTGTTTTTGTGGTGCAGACAATCGAACCTAGGGTCTCAGGGGCTCTACCCAGCTTATAGTTATACAGATTCTGCTTTTGTTTGGTCTTAGTTTATTCTCTGTGTGTTAGTGGTGTACTATACCTCCACTAAGCTTTAACAAAGAGTAAAACACTTCTCATAAAAATGAAAGGGCCTATGACAACCTCAAAAGTTTGTGCCACACACATATAGCAAATACTTGATATTCAGGGCCCTCTGTATTCAGGAACAAATCTCTCTGTCCTCTGCTATGATGTGGCTTTTGCTCTTGCCATCATAAATGGAGCCAAGTCCAAAGGCACTGAAACTAGGCAACCATTTCAACTCAGTGTCCATTATTAAGTATCACTGAGGCTACCAAGTGGCAGACATGACTTGGTCCTGTGCTTACATAGTGTAATCAAAATGTACTTCTGGGGCTGGAGAGATGGCTCAGTGGTTGAAAGCAATGGCTGCTCTTGCAGAAGACCTGGGTTCAAATCCCAGCACCCACATGGCAGCTAACAACTGTCTGTAACTCTAGGTCCAGGGTTCATGGGCACCACATGACACACGACACAGGTACACTTACATACATGCAGGCATAACACTCATACACATAAAATAAAAATAAATCAATAATTGTTTTAAAGAAATTCACTTCTAATCCCCATGGGGCATGCGCTGAAGACATTTGTTTTATGAAACTAGGATTATATCATGAAATGCCACACTGCTTTTAAAAATGTGAACTTTTAGAAGAAGAAGTTTGGAGAAGAAATTAAGTTAAGAAGGATGAAAAGCTTTTAAAAAGAGAAGAAGCAGGAAGAGACAATAATTCACCACCAAAGAAAATATGCAGAGACAAACATCTGTGACCCAGCTCAAAATGCAGCTCCAGTCACTACAGATGTCAGCTGAATGTGAGGTCAGAACCAACGCCACTGAGGTCAGTTTCATGCTTGCCCGAACGTCCTCACACATTCTTTTGACTTTGTGATAGCATCAGGTCTTATCCTGTCCCTACAGTCGCCCCAATCCCCAGTCAGCTTGGAACTGTTCCATGAGCCTGAATATTATCCTATGTGTACTCACTGAGGCTCCTGTAAATGGATACCAGCCAGCCCTAAGGTTCTACAAAACCAGAAAAATCACCTTCCTATATCAGTTAGAAACTTCTTTTAATGATAAAAACATTCATCAAAAACAGAAGAATTCCCTACCTTGAACACATTGAGCTGCTGGTTAATTGCCTCTGTCTCCATCCCCACTGGGCCTTGGGACTCTTCATGTTCTTCAGCCCTCTGGAGCAGAGTACAGAATTCTTCCAGCTTGCTGTAGAACTCCTCAAGCCGCTCAATGGCACCTTCCACCTGCTCTTCTCTGGCTCTTGCTCGGTCTAGCAACTTGTTGCACTGTTTGCTCAAGGCCTCCAAGTCCCTTTTGATCCCGACAAGGTCAGGAGAGGTTTCTTCTGTGGCTAGCATCATCTTGCAGGTCTTATTTGCGTTGTCGTTGCTTGCTATGAGGGCTTCCAGTTTCTTCAGAAAGGTCTGTATCGACTCCTTTTGCTTTTGTAATGTTTCTGCATCTCTCCCAACTGGAGCCATACTATCCAGCTCATCATCAAACTCTGCAAACTGAGAAAACATTTCTCGGATGGTATTCTGGAAGTGCCCAATGCCCTGAAGCTTGGTTTCTAAGAAAGAACACTTTTCATCAATTTGCTGGCTTAGTGCACTATGCTCTTGAGCTAAGATTTCTGCTTGCAATAAAACATCAGAGGTTCCCTTTGAGTCTGAGGCTTCCACCACAAGGTCCTGTGCAAGTTTTTTTGCCAAATCTACCTGGGGCTTCAAGGTCTGAAGTGATTTCTGCTGAGTCTGCAACATGGTCAGGTATTTGTTACTGTGGGCCTGGGGTCCCAGGGAGTGATGGGCATCCAGTTGTTCCTTTGCACCCTGAAGTTGCCTTTCCGCTTCTTTGGAAACTTCCTGAAATTCTTTAAACTTCTGGGCCATGTTCTCCAGGGACAATTTCTTATTGTGGAGCTGTTCAGTGACCTTGTCTACCTTCTGAATCAATGACTTATTTTCATCTGTCACCACCTCCTTATCTACCTCACAGACACTGAGCAGGCTATTGGCTGTGTTGTTCAGTAATTCCACCATACCAAAGTGTTGGTCCATTTCCTTCTGCAGAGATTTTAATTCAGCAATGGAATTCTCTGTTTCAGCAGGATCCAAGCAAAACTTTACTCTGTCCAGGTTGTGCTGGCATTTGTCTATCCATGGCTGGAGAATTTCTGCCTGCTCTTTATACTTGAGGGCTTTGTCCAACGAATCTTTTAACTTGTCTTCTCTTGCTTTTACCTGCTTCTTAAAGCGATCCCAGTTGGTTTTAATTGTGTTAAGTTGTGACTGTAAGGCTGCTTTCTCAGTACCCTGTGTTTTTAATAAAAGGTTTTCACCTTCTGCAATAGTTTTCTCATACATACTAGACTGGGCAGTGAGAGTTTTGCTAAAGTCTTTCTGATCTTTAATTAATGACTCCAAGACAACTAGTTTGGCTGATATTGGGGGAGCGTTACATTGCTCTTCTCTCTTTGTGTCCAACCAGGCCTGAAAATCTCTAGACATTTGTTGAAATTGATGAGAGCTTGCACAAGCTGACTGAAGGTGCTGAACATGATTTTCTGAAAGTGAAATCACAAACATATTATTTTAACTCAAAATTTTAATGCTACCCATGAAAAAATAAAAATTTCCAAATGATGGTATACAACTGTTCAAAAGTAAAGACGTTTTGCACTGACTAAAAGACCTACAAGGGAACTTGAGAGTTATTGACAGAGGGATAAAAGAAGTTAGTTCAATAAGGTGCAGTCCAGGCAAGAAGACGGCCACTGGGGGACAACAAAGACTGCAGAAACAAACTGGGGTAAAGGGCAGTAGGCCCCAACCTTAGCCTAAGAATTACTGGCAGCTGATAACTACTGGGTGAGAGAGAGCTGATCTTTAAGGGAGTGACTCTACTAGATTCCAGTACATGAACTTGCACAGAAGGATGTCTGGTTACACTAATGACTCAATAGGACTTGACAGAATGCATGAAATCCGATTGGGTGGGGTGGGCTATGGGGGGGTACAGATAGGGGACAGAGTATAAAGATGATCAAGATGTTTTGCATGAAATGCACAAAAATTCAATAAAAAAGGACTCCAGAAACAGATAAAAATCATCAACGTGCAAGGTGTGGACACCATACTGGGTCTGTTTTGTGAGTGTCTTTTCCATGTTACTATGGCAATAGACAATAGCAACATTCTACTTTTATTTTAACAACCCATTTCTTATCAAATACAACGGTTTTCACTTCTATGATTTTTATAGACCATGGGGCTTAAAATTATTTGCCAGGTTCTTCCAAATGTGAGGAGGCTAAGCAAGGATATTGACCATGCAGATTCTTTGCTATATTATGTTGCCTCCATGCCCGCAAAGCAAGTCTGAAATGGTCGCTACACTCGACATAAAAATTGAGTCAATTAAAACACAAGTAAGGGACTGGAGAGGCGGCTGAGTGATTAAGAACTCTGGCTGCTCTCTGTAGAGGACCTGCGTTTGGTTCCCAGCAAACACATGGCCACTCATGACCATTTCTAACTTCAGTTCCAGGGGATCTGATGTTCTCCTCTGGCTTCTGTGGGCAGTACATTCTTGTGGTGCACTCACATGCAGGCAAAACTCCCATACACATAAAACAAAAACAAATAAATAAGTAAAAATGTAAAAAAAATTTAGAAATTTGCTAAGGGCAAGGCCTCAAAAATAGTGTTACTTTTGAAAGAAAAGAGGAGTAAAACATGCCCTTCTTTGGCAAGACCCTTCTGGGTTGCAATGATTAATTTCCTTCACTGTCTCTAATAAGTACCAACCCGTTTATCACAAGATTATTGCTACAGATGAGTGAGGAACACAGGGCAATAAAGAAAAATTTAAATTTCTTTAGAAAAGTATTCTGTGACAGAATAACATAAGGTCATAGTAGATGAGAAAATGGCCTTTTAAAGATATGCATCTGTTTTTCTGATGAAATAAGACAATGCCACACAGCAAAATGTCTCCATTTTTTATATGTATATTTTTTCATTTAAGGTTTATGGGTGTTTTGTCTGCATGTATGTAGGATCTACCACATGCATGTAATGCCCGTGGAGGCCAGAAGATGGCATCAGATCCACTGGAACTGGAGTTACAGATGACCGTCAGTCTCCAGGAGGGTATTGGGAACCAAACCTGGGTCTTCTTCAAGAGCTCCCATTGCTCTTAGCCACTGGGCCATCTCTCCAGCCCCCAAAAGGTCTACATGTTTTAAAAACCAATTTGCAATACCCAAAATTTAATGCATTTCCATTAAGTGGAGTTTTCCAGAAGAGCCTCTCTCTGAATTGTGCAGTTACTTGATTCCCACGGAGCTGAAGACTCACTTTCACCAAATGCCCAATGGTCTTTTTTGGGTTGAGTTATCACCAACAGTACAGAAACAGAAATACAGTATATCTATTTCTGACCAGGAAGTAAATATGTAAAAAGATGAACACACCTGTTTTTTGTTCAATATCCTTATATGATTTTAAGATGCCCTCCAGTTGCCTACTAAGTTCAGCTTTCAAGTATTCTTCTTTAACCAGTGCTGACAGGTCCTCACAGAGTGCCTGGGCCACTTTTATCTGCTTTGTTTCCTGCTCTATTTCCTGCTTCAGTTTTTGGGCCGTTTCCAGCTGCTGGGTCATAGCATCAGGGAGTGTGTTCACAGCTAGACTGCTGCTGAGTTTATTATCCAGCTCACTCAATGTGTTGGAAAGACTTCTCAGCAAGCTCTGATACTGTGTGCTTTTGACAATAGCCTGGTCAATCCAGTCACATCTGTCCCTCAATTGTCCTGTTAGGCTGTCCCACTTCTGGGTCACAGCTGTCAGTTGCTCTTTCACAAGCCCATGTAAAGAAGGGTCTTCCCTGGGTCTTCTCCGAATGCTCTGACCAGCTGCTGTTAGCTGCTCGTACTGAGGTTTCCGAGTGTCAAATTCTTGCAGCAGAATCTACGGTAACCATGGTACATAAAGTTTGGTGTAATTGTTATAGATAACATAGATTTAAGCATCCAAACAGAAATGAAGACATGTACTTATTTCTCTAGAGTTTCTTTTGATGTTTGTTTTATTTAACGCTTTTCTACTTTTTGAGGGCAAGAGCAATTATCTTAAACAAATTCAAAGGCCATAGTGTTTCACAGATAACAGCTTGTTTAAAATCATGCCATTTTCCTAAGAGGAAGAATAACAGAATAAATAGTAGCCAAAGCAAAAGGAACAAATGCTCTTGTGCAGTTTCCACACACAAGGAAACACTGCTGCTTCAAGAACACCACAGCTTTGCCTTGCCCTGCTCATGTCATTCTCTTTGTGCTTTTACTACCCCAGAACATTCTATATTTAAAAAAAAAAAAAAAAAAGCGCAATGCTAACTGTTAGACTACGTCGTGCTCAAGAGCTACTGACTTACCAAAGTTTTTTTTTTTTTTGAACATCAGCTGCACTGACATTTATAATTTTTATTATAAAAGTTTTAGACATAAAATCCTGCTGTTCAAAGCACAGAGGCTCATGATGAGTCTTATAAGTGGCCCCAAATGCCTTCCTTATTATGTATTTTATCTTTTATTTTACATTTAAAAATATTTTATTATTTTTATGTGTATGAGTGTATTGCCTGCATGTATGTAAGTGCACCCATGTTGTGCATTGCCTGCAGAGGCCAGAAGAGGGCACTGGGTCTTCTGGGACTGGAATACAGATGGTTGTTAGCCATGATGTGGGTGCTAGGAACTGAACCTGGGCCTTCTGAAGAGCAGCCAGTGCTCTTAACATCTGAGCCATCTCTCCTGGTCCTTATTTTACATTTATTTAGAGATGCTAAGACGACAGGCCAATACCTCTCCTGATACTTAATTCTTATCTTTTGTTTTCATTCTTTTTAGATTAAGAGCAGATACAAACCAGAACATGTAGCTCTGAAGTGCCAGAGGCTTATCTATATTTTTTGCTTAAAGGATCTTCCCCCTGTTTTGAGGTTCATAGCTAAAGAAATCTAACTAAAATAACAACAGAGCTTCTGCTATTCTGTGTGACTTAATTTTTGTGACTCTTTCTCCCTGTGGGTTTATCTGTTTTATACCTGACTTGTCTAATGTACTGGGGTTAGGAAGTTCCTTCTCTTCTTCCCTCTCTTCTTGTTCTTAGCTTCCTTTTACTCTATGTCCTGCTCAGGACTGTACTGCAGGAGATTTAGAAGTTCCAGTCAAAATGAATAAAATCTCAAAGGACAGTTTATGAACAAGAAAAAGTATACACTAGCTTCTCATAAAACTATTTCTTTTCTTTTCTTTTTTTTTTTCAGTCTTTTTGAGACAGGGTCTCCCTGTAGCCCCAGCTGTCCTGGAACTTACTATGTAGACCAGGCTGGCCTTGAACTCACAGAGATCCGCCTGCCTCTGCCTCCCGAGTGCTAGGATTAAAGGCGTGTGCCACCATGCCCGGCAAAACTATTTCTTAAGCAATCACATGAATACTTCAAAGTCCTTTTCTTAGCTGGTCTGCACCCGTCACAGGATGATGAACTAGAGCATCTGCCCCACACACTGGCTCAAGGAGAATGCCACAGCTGTAGCTCTCTAAAGCTTTAGAGGATTCTCATTAATCTCAGGAGGGTGTCAGGAACACCCAAACCATTACAAATGCATCCAAAGCAGGAAGACACATGCTGGCCACAGCTAGTGTATTTATAATGACATTTGTCCCGCTGTCAAGGGCTTGCATCTTAGCTGGGCTCTTAGTAACACTCACCTGTACTTGCTGCCTCTGTGTGTTCAACATATTTGGGTCAATGGACAAGGGTCCAAGAACACTGACCATCAGTTCTTTCTCCACAAGCCACTGTTTTAACTGGGCCTCTGTGGTCTGGAACTGGGTTAGATTGTTGGAGGACTCTTCTAGCTTTTGCTGTCTATCAACTGTCAACTGGTTGAGCTCTTGCCACTTAGTATCTAAAAGAGAAAAAAACCACAAGATTATCATTTGGTTTTTGTACATTTAATATTTAATATTGAGATTGGAAAACTATGATGTGATACAAAATGAAATATAATAGACATCATCATTCCTTTTTTTTTTTTCCCTTCACAGGTTTTGAACTCAGGGCCTTATGAATACTAGGCAAATACTTTACAACTAAGCTACATCTCTAGCCCTTGTTCCATTCTTATAACTCTTCTTACACAGTTAAAATTCTAACCTAAAAAAATTAATAATTGAATAGGTATTATGTATTAGATCGTGGGCCTGTCATTTTGAGATGCTGGTGACTAAGAGATCAGAGGCAGCCTGGAAAATCAGGCCATGCCCACCTGCAGTTTGTTCCTTGAGACTGAGGACTGACAGCCTCTACTGAGAGTACACAGATCTCAGCAGGGAAGGGGAGGGGGAAGCAATCCCAGGACCACACCCGGCAAGAAACCCTAATGTTTTAATTATTATTTTTTGTTGGGCTGCATTCATGGCTATCTTGGGGGAGCATCAATTATTGTATTCATCCCAAACTAGTATATATCCTGTTTTCTAGACGTCTTTCAAAAAGTCATCCTTTCTCCCATGTCACTACATTGGTAACAATTCAGAATAATGCTTTAGAAGCTTTTTTGTTTGTTTGGTCTTTTTGAGACAGGGTCTCCCTATGGCCCCAACTGGCCTGGATAAGGATTCACCCAAACAAGTTCATGCTCACATAGGGCCCTTAAGGAAATGGTTCACCTGCTCACCATAGCCTCTAGCTCCATCCTCCACTCCCAATCCCACTGATCTTTCCCTCTGCTAGGAACCCCTCCTGCTCTGTCCTCCATAGGACACACTTCCTGAGATGAAGCACTGGTGACCAGAACACTGAGGTCAGCACTTAAACCCATTCATTGCTCTGTAAACATTAACTAGTCACTGTGGCTGGTTTATTTGGGAAATTTTGTGTTTATATGTGTGTTTGAGTGGGTGCACTTTTGTGCACAAGTGTGTGGAGGCCAGAGGACAACCTCAGCTGATGTTCCTCGAGCCATCCTCTGTTTTTTTCTGTTTGTTTAGTTTTTCATTTTGAGAAAGGTCTCTCATTGGCCTGGTACTTGGCCAGAAAGCTGCACAAATCCACCTGTCTTTGCCTCTCCAGCATTAGGATAACAGGCTTATACTACATGGCTCAGCATTTTCACATGGGCTCTGGGAACTGAACTTGGGTCCTCTTGCTTGGGTGGCAGGTGAGCACTTTACTGACTGTTTCCCGAGGCCCAAGAGACTTTTTTCCTTTTTGGTCACGTGGCATAATATATTGAAGGGCTAACTTTAACAGAACACAACAGGTGAATCCTCATCTAAGGGCATCATTCTATATGGCATTTTGGTCCAAAAATAATCTGACACAGAGAGTTCAAGGCTAGCTGGGGCTACAAGGAGACCCTGTCTAAAAAAAAATCATAAGGCTAATAAAAAGAAAATAAACACTAATGAAAATATTACTCAATGAGTAGCATTTTATTATCAAGTATCCATCTTTTTCATAAAAAACAGTTGCATGCCAGGACTCAAAACCATGTATTGTGACATAATAATTTTAAGTATTAAAAAAAACAGGTTCTGAAACATTAATGAAAACCCCAAAGCAAATGAGACTACCAGGTGTCTCCTGAAGAAGATTATGACAATGATGAAAAATAACTGAGCATCTGTGAACTGTGACTCGAGTAACAACTTACCTATTTCTGTCAGCATCTGTTTCCACTTGGGGGCCTCAGGAGTATCTGGATTCTCCTTTACCAGCTCCATCAATTTGTCTTTTAATTCCTGCACTTTATTTACATTTTGTTTGAGTTCTGCCTCAAATGACTAACAAGGGAAAAATAAATAAAGTCACTCCACTAAAGTATGCCAACATCAAAAGATAAAAAAACACAATTATGCTAGAACATTTTTCCCATGCGGCATGACCAAAAGAGGGAAAGCCCCACTGTTAACTGCCGAAGTGGGTGAAGACCTAGACTATGCAGCTAGTTATTCTCCGGACCTTTCTCTGGTCACCTTCAACCGTGAGCCACAGACACCCCACAGGGGAACCCAGCAGTATGAAGATAATGACTGTTCCCATCATTGAAGAAGGATTTCACACCTTCACATTACTATGGGTAAAAGGAAGGTGGTATCAGTAAGGTTATAAATGATGAACAAATCAGCAGGAATTTGAGGCTCTACTTGGGAATTAAGCACACTACAGGTTGACAATCTGTATAAATTTTTGCCATCATTGCTACCACAGAAAACTATTTTCCCAGTGCTGACAGATACAGAAAAGGACAAACAGGGGCTTAATATACTTAGCCCTTAAATAAATCTTTACCAAGAGTTGACTAGTTAAAATTCCAGATTTAAGCTGATTTAAAGATAGCAAATTTACTTATACCTAACAGTTTGCTCCTTTTTATAATGTCAGAGGGCAGAAAAAAAAAAAACCCTATTAATTACCTCAGTCTACAAAAAAACTCTCAAGTTATTTGAAGGGTATAGAGAACAGAACAGAGCTCATGGCCACCAGGGCTTGCTCTTGAATGCTAGTCCAGTCTCTTCCTGTCTTCCCTTCATGCGCCCACAGACTACCTTATTCTGCTCAACCTGCGTCTTCACAGATTCAGTATCGGTTGGTGTTGGTGCTTGGTGCCATTTGTTTGCAGTTTTGTTCATTTTCTGTAACCACTGCATCATTGCACTGGATTCCTCCTGAGCCGTTTGTAACTTGGAGAGTTTGGTATTCAGTTCAGCTATTTTATCCTTGAGTAAGAGCCCAAGATCTTCATAGCTGTGGCTTATGTCAGTCATGTCCTTTTTAACAGATGTTAAACCTATGAGTAAGAAGGAAATTATGCTAACACATGCTGAGGGCATTTGGAGAAGTATAGAATTAAGCTTGTTTTATATGATTTTCCCTTCTGTCACCATTAAGCTCAGGATGGTAAGATACAGACTTTTTAGAATAGAAAGATCAAGTCATCTTATATGGCTATTTAATGACAATTCAGGAACTTTGCATATTAAAAGGGTATTGTAATGAAACTAAAAGCTCAAACCATTTCTTCCTCTTGAGTATGAAGCATTTAACTTGTTTTTGGTTTTTTACAGGAGCTCAGTTAAGAGACTTTGGATTATTTTGAAGAACTGAACATTTAAGTATTAGAAGTTTTAAGGACTGTGGAACTTTGAAAGTTGTACTATGTTTTATGCTGTGATATTAATATTAACATGAAATCTTGGGGACAAGAAATGGAAAGGTTATGGTTTAAGTATGATGTGTTTGTTATGTTGAAAAAAGATGAATTATGCTGGATAGTTTCAGTTATCAACCTGACACACTTGGGAAAAAGAAACCACAATAGAGGTATTATCTCCAGCAGATTACTGGTCATGTCTTTGAGGCATTTTCTTAATTGCTAATTTACGTGGGTGGGCCAGCCCACTGTGGGTGGTGCCACCCCTGGACAAGTGGTCCTGGGTTGTGTAAGAAAGCAGGCTGAGCACAGGACAGAGGTGCAAACCAGTAAACAGGTCTCCTCTGTGGTCTCAGATTCAGCCATTGCCTCCAGGATTCTGCCCTGCTTGAGTTCCTGCCTTGGCTGCCCTCAATGACGGATTGTGATCTGGACATTTAAGAAAAATAAAATAAACCCTTCCCCTTCCTCCTCTAAAGCTCAAACAATAAAATGTATCTCTTAAATACTGTGCTGGATAGCTTTAGTGTCAACTTGACACATCTGGGTTGAGGGAGCCTCAATTGGGGAATTGTCTCTATTGGACTGGCCTATGGCAATGTCTGTGGGGCATCTTCTTGATTGTTGAGTGATGTGAGAGGGTCTGGCCCACTGTGGGTGGTGCCACCCCTGGGCAGGTGGGCCTGTGTTGCATAAGAAAGCAGGCTGAGCAGGGGCCAGGGGAGCAAGTCAGTAAGCAGTGTTCCTCCATGGCCTGTGCTCTAGCTCCTGCTTCCAGGTTCCTGCCCTGAGTTCCTACCTTGGGCTCCCTGATGAACTGTGACCTGGGAGTTGTAAGCTGAATAAACCCTTTTCTCCTTAAGTTGGTATTGGTCAGAGTGTTTTGTCACAGTAGAGGAGCAACAGACAAGGAAAGAGACTGGTACCAAGAGTGGGGTATTGCTGTGACAGACCTGACCTTGGTTGTGTTTGGAAAGACTGTGGAAATGTTTGGAACTTTGGGCTGGAAAAGCTATTGCGTGCTCAGAGTTTGTTGCTGCGGAGCTTGGAACAGTTACGCTGAAAGAGTTGTAGACAATGGAGGCCTGGCTTGTGAAGCTTCAAAGGGAAGCGGAGACTATCAGGGCTATTCCTGTGATATTTTGAACTGAGAATCTGCGCGTTCTGGTCGGCTGGGGCTGAAGAATCAGCTGTGATTAAGAAGAGATCAGAACCTGAAATAAAACCTTTGCTTTACTGGGACAATTGATGCTGGTTAGCTGGGGCTGATAAATCAGCTGTAAGTAACAAGAGATCAGCATCACTGTGGTGGAGTCTTCTGGGAGTTATTTCCTCAGGATCAGCACAGAGAGGGGACCGGCACCTCTATTTCAAGCTGGAGGCAGGACTTGGTAATGTGTAAGAGTCTCCTGCATGGTTCTGGTGTTGAAAGCATGAAGGGGTCACAGAGAGCAGCTGAGGCTTGGTTCTCTGAGAGGCCAGGAAAGGCCATAGGTGAAAGTGCAGCTTCAGTTGCAGCAAAGACCCCAGGATTGAAGGGGTCATGGAGAGAATCTGAGGCTTTGCACCCCAAGAGGCAAGAAGAGGCCATTGGTGAAGGTGTAGCCTCAGTTTCGGTGGCAACCCCAGCTTTTTGGAGATGCCAGGACCATGGGACGACCACTATGGACAGTGGCAGGTATGGAATGGAGCTGGCCTGGGTCTGTGAGACGAGCT
>NW_008349130.1:2063170-2229416 GCF_000622305.1 Nannospalax galili | reverse complement strand
TATCTTGGGCTCCCTGATGAACTGTGACCTGGGAATTGTAAGCTGAATAAACCCTTTCTTCCCCAAGTTGGTATTGGTCAGAGTGTTTTTTCACAGCAATGGAGAAACAGACTAGGACAAATACCAAACTCAATAAATTAGATCAAATGTTATCTCAAGTAGCAATATTACCTCAAATTAACCAAAAAGGAAGGAAATAAAACCAAATGCCAAACTGAAACACTGGAGCTTCATCAGCTTCAGACAGACAATGCTCATAGAGTACTACATCAATATATTTATGGAGACTGTGACCATTTTCATTCAAGCTTGAAATGTCAATGTAACTACTGTCCTCTAACAGGTTTTTCTCAAAAACATCAAATTACATCAATCATGAACCAGTTAAGATGACTATTCACCTTTATTTGCCAAGAAATCCTGAGTATTTGTGTCTGCTCCTTCACCATTTAGTATTACTCCACCTGCAGAGATGAATGATGACATAATCTGAGACTGCCAAGTATGTCTACACATTAATTACAGAGGACACAAATAAAACCACATAAAGAGTAATCATTTAAAAGGGAGCCGCTTATTTTTAAAGTTGTGGCATGACTGTCTTAATCTCTACTGCTTCAGTAGATTAATAGTATATAAATGAATTGCTAATTGTTAATTCATAAATACTGTGACAAAACTGTACTGCTCAAGTTATCTCAGTGATAAAGTTACAGGAGTTCAGAAGGCACTCAGCACATACTTGAATAAAGCACAAATAACTGTCTACAGAGTATCTGCTTTACTTAAGGACTGATAATCGTCTGAGGCAGTTTCACAGTGTTATCATAGGCTTAATGAGGGCAGAATGATTTAAAAAGACAAGAAGAAATATCTTAAAAGTAAAACTTAAGCAAATGCTATTGCTAAATCCACCCATACCAACACAGAGCCCAGAGGTCACAGCGCCTGGGCCTGGGGTAGGACTCACCTGAATTTATATGCCAACTCCACTAATAAGGAGCTGGAAAAGCTAATAAAGCTGATGGGTACCATGACACCTAACTTCTAAGAGCACTGTAGAAAGAAAGTTAACCTACTGCCTAGAAAACAAACTACTCAGTGGGTTGTAACAGTTATTTCTCTTTTATTATATATAACTATAATGTATATAACTATCTGGTAATGGCACATCTTTCCTTAATCACAGCATTAAAAAAAAACCCAGATTTTCTAAGCATGTAATTGCTATCTATCAAAGTATGAAGATACTTCACATATAAGCACAACCAACAGAAACATTTAAACCTCTGAATCTTGCTTTGTCCTTAAAAAAAAAAAATCACACACAATGACATTTACTATGGAAGTGAAAACATTCTGTAGATGTTTTCAAGACTAATGCCTAAAAATCAAGCAAACAAAAAAAACCCAAAAATATAATATTTATTACAAATATAAAGGAAACAGGAGGAATGAAGATAAATGAAACAACAGAATTCCTCTTCTTAAAAAAATCCGCTTGACGTCTCAGGAAATCTGACTAGGAAAGAAAAGAGGAACCATCGTAGCATATATAATATGGGTATTCCCTGAAAAGGGATTAATAGAGTGAAATAAATGGTGGGTTGAGAAAAGCGCACCTAGACCATGGGACTCACAAGAGGGACAGCTAGAGGCCTGGTCAGATTAGATAAACCAGAGGTCACTCAGAAACACAGAACAGTGACAGGAGGCTGGCTTGCCTTCTGCCTATTCTCCAACTTACAAAAATCTTGATAAAGTAGACCATATGGAAAAACTATAGTCACATAAATTAATTTTAAAATCAACATCTATTTGTGACTCTTGTTTGGCTGGGAAGAATGGGGTCAGATGTGACTTAGACTGTGATGTGAATATGCTGGCTAACATGTTGCAGTCAAATGCTTCAGGAAAAACATAGAGCCAAAGATAGGGATAACATAGGAGAGGTCTCCTACAGAGAGGAACCCATTTCCTTGCCTCAGTTCTTTCCTAGGAGACTAGATTCATTTCTTAAGTAGTCCAATGAGAATAGAAATAGTTCAGATGGAACTTCAATACTTCTACTTAATCAAAGTAAAAAGCAAGCAAGCTGGAATCAGATCTGTTCCCGGCCCCAGTTCTCACTTTCTTACTTTTACACAGTAATTTGTCTACATTTGCAGTGTTTAATAAAATCGAATATGAGAGATTTGAAACTGGATTAGTACTGGTATTTTTCCATAACAGTTTGTTAATGTTTCCATGTGGTATATGTGTGTATGTATGTGTGTCTGCATATGTGTGGGCATACGGTGCAGGTGTGCATGCATCTGCTTGCATGTTGAAGCCAAAAGCTGTTGTTGGGTATCTTATTTTCTGAGGCAGGTTCACCTGCTGAACCCAGAGGTCATGGATTCAGCTGGTCAAGCCAGCCAGCTTGCTCTGGGGTGTGCCCTATCTCTGCCCCCTGAGTGCTGTGGTTACAGGCGAGGCATCAGGCCTACTCATATTATGGGAGTGCTGGGGATCAAACTCTGGTCCTTGTGCAAGTGCCTTATCCACTGAACCACCTTCCCAGCCCTCCATGACAGAGTTCTATGTGCTTTTAGATGCCACTTATCTCTTTCACTTTGTATTTTTGAGATGATTTTATGCATTAATGAAAAAATATAAAAAATGAACATGAGTAGACCTGATCCTTACAGTTTGGTCGTGAAAATAAAGCACTTACCTGATTTAACTGCTGCAATGGCCTTTGCAGGGGTAGTCACCGCACTTATTAGGTTACATAGTGAAATCCCACTGTTGTTTACTTTCTGAATTTCTGATGTTTTTAAACTCCATGTTTCTTGTAATTTCTTGAAATATAAAAACACATTATTTTTCAGCTTTCTTAAAATCTTCAGAGTTGTATATCATTCTTTGACTTCTTACACATATCTTAATGCAACAATGACTGTGGGCCCAGGTGACTGTTAACACTCTTGGTGAAGGAGAGTGGGGTGAGGCCCATTCTGTGGTCTGTCCCCAGCCACAGTGGAAGCCAGGCTGCGTGCTGCCGCTACGGGACGTTCCAAAGTTACTGTAAGTCTGTAGGACTATGCTAGGTGCAGCCATGTTGTAAGATACGTAACCAGGACAATAAAAATAGACACATGGGCACAAAGAATTCCAGTTCAAGGTCAGTTTTAATTATCAAAATTTCAATGACTTTTTAAAGCTATAAGATTTTTCTATATGAAGAAAGTCTGTTATAATTAGCCATAATTTTTATGACCTAAGTCAGATGACAAAATACTTATGTTCAATTTATATAAGAGATTCAAGTAACTTCTATTTTCCAATACTGGTTAAGGCGATATATGCAAGTGGAATAAAACTTTAAAGTGAAGAAAAGTGTCTTTTACATACTACTTGGAGGAAAGGTATTAAAAAAAGAATAGAAACTAAATGGAGATTTGGTAAGGATGGAAACTTGGATATTAGGGACATTAACAATTCATCAAGACATCTTTTTTATAAAGCAAATTAATGAAAATATGATGTCCTTCTTCCATGCACTGATTTCCATAGGTCACCAAAACCTACGGGGCATACATGAGACCCAGCTCACACAAGGTCATTACAAACACAGGCAAACAGAAATCAGTATTAGGCACAATGAACCACCTTTGTTTCCTCTAGACATTTTCCTAAGTCTTCTACACCAAAGGAAGGCTGTACAATGGGAACTCGCTCTGTTGTTTCTTTTATCCATGACTTCAACGATTTAGCAAGGACTTGGAAAGCTTCCAGCTGTTCTTGACAAGAAGTTACTGCTTCTTTTCTAATGAACAAAAATCATATCACCATTTAAGCTATAAAACAAGATGTTCTAGAAGACCAATTATTAACAAGCAATTATTATTCCCAAATTTGGCTTAATATTAATAAACATCTTTGATGTGCAGTGCAACTCTCTGATACCCAGCCTAAAGGGTTTTCTGAGAGGCAAATGAAATCAGCTAAGTATTCATGGATTCCTCAAGCAAAGATCATAGATAAAGACGGGAAACAGTCCTGAACTCTGTATCCCACACGACAGTACTATTTAATGCTACATAAACTCTTAAGAGTATATAAACAGTTGTAATATTATTTGGATTCAATGAACTTTGATCTGTCCATTTTATATAGTGCTTAAGGTCATCAAGCAAAGAATCAGATAAGAAACATTCACATTACCAACATGAGGACAACATAATGCTATCTACACGACAGTTACATTAATGTATGAATAAACTGAATGCTTTAGAGATGGGATTTCAGCTTCTCCAAAGAGATGAAACCTAGTGACTGGAGAGCTTTAACAGGTGCATCTCCCCAGAAACTCAGGAAGGTCCATGGTGAACTGTGGAGGTTTCTGTATGCCTAACACATAAACTATGAGGTTTGTTATACTTGACATGTGGAAGACATGTACACACATGTGAGTGTGGAATGCTAGAGATAAGAAGGTACTTCAGCTAGACCAATGACTGTATGCATTTAAAGTTTCAGTAAACAGCCTAGTGATTACCTAAGTAATTCCTTTTGGAGTTAGAGTAAACAACCTAGATTACCTAAGAAAGTCAAGAACATGCTTTCTGTGCAATATGGATTAAATATATGGCATGATGGGAAGAATAGTTTTAAGAGCAACCAAAACAGAGCCTAGATGTTTTAGAAAGAGAATTCTAAAGAAGTAAGAAAAGTAGACAATAGAGAAATGACTATTGTTTTATCTTTTGGGGGCTCTTCCATATAAACTTCATCAAAATCAGATATATATTCTAAGGATGAGATTAGAATGCAAAGGCTCAGTCACAGGGCTTATCCCCACACAGAATTACAGGTCAAGTTTGGCTCACTGTCTTGTTTCTTCATGGATTCATGGTTCGTTTACTCTTTACAAAAGTAAACTGTAATATGAAAAGCCACCAAGAACTGTATTGAAATTATGTATTGCGTCTGAATTGAGCCTAGAAAGCAAAGACCCACACACTACTTTTGAAGGTTATTTCTGTCTCTGCAAATAGGAAGGTGATATTTGCCAAAGAAATCAGAGAATACAGTGAGTTTCAATCATTTTCAAAGATGCATCACCACCACCAATGTGTTACATAGTGCTTTCCACTTTACCCAAGAAACAATCCATTTCCCTCCAAAAAAATAGCTTCATTTTTCTGGGGAAGATTTTGCTTGTTAGAGATGGTCTCACTATAGCTCAGGCTAGCCTTAAGTTCTCTGTGATCCTCCTCAGCATCCTCAGTCTATTTAATTTTTATAAAGTAAAAAATTATCATGGTGGCGCACGCCTTTAATCCCAGCACCTGGGAGGCAGACGTAGGCAGATCTCTGTGAGTTCCAGGTCAGCTTGGTTTACATAGCGAGTTCCAGGCCAGCTGGAGCTATAGAGAGACCCTGTCTCAAAAAGACCAAAAAAAATTTATCAAAATACATAAGCAGCAGTCTTAGACTTCAGCTTTGGGGAGCTTTCTCATTTATATATTCATGTAACTAAAAGTAACTTACCTAATTAGTATCAAGTGGAATGAAATACCTTTTAAAAGAGTTGCTTACTTTTCTTTGATAGTATCCTCCATTTCTTTGAATTTCTTTGACAAATTATTTGTTTTTTCAAACACCAGAGCCTTATCCCCTGGTAAGCCATGGCTCGATATCTCCTTCAGAAGACTGTGCAAAGCTTCAAGATCTTTCTTGTGTTCTAAGAATTTAGTAGTCGATTCCTACAAAGCATTTACACTGGTCAATATAAATGTTGCTAGATCTTCAATTCACATTCCATCCAGAGGTATGTATAGAACCAGAACAGCTCTATTCAGAACTGCACAGAGCAGATCTACTTCAGGTGAGCCTGCCAAACTACTATAAACATGCAGCCAGGATGCTTGAAAGACAGCACAGTAAACTTTACATTTTAAAATGCACTCTATTTCTTTTTTTTTTAACAATTAAAAAAATTACTTATTATTTTTATTTTATGTGTATGCATGTATTGCCTGCATGTAGGTAAGTGCACCCATGTGGTACAATGTCCATGGAGGTCAGAAGAGGAAGAGAGAACTCCCTGGGACTGGTGTTACGGACAGTTGTTAACTGCCATGTGGGTGCTGGGATTCGAACCCAGGTCTTCTGCAAGAACAATCAGTGTTCCTAACTGTTGAGACGTCTCTCCAGCCCCCATGCACTCTGTATTTCTTGCTTTGCTGTGGTTTTGGCATGTAGGATGAGATTTATAACATCTATGATCTATGTGATAAATGGTTTCTATTCAATAGGCAAACACTTCAAGGGGAAGATAGGGCTTGAGATTATTTTGAAGGAGAAAGTAAGTATTTCTGAATCCATAATGGATTAAAATGATAACTAGTAAATATAATTCTGCCAATAAATACATGTGCTTATCTTAATTATGAGGCTACCTGCTTACACTATGATCCCCGAGGAAGCCATACCTGCACATGTTGAGACAGCTCTGTAACATCTTTTCCTGGCATATCTACCTCAGTGAGAGCCTGTGCTTGTGTCTCTAAAAACATCTGGAGCTTTTCAGAGAGGCTCTCAAACTGCTCTACTTTGGCTTTTAGCTCCACCATCTTGGCGAGCTTCTCTTTATGTTTATCACTCGCTTCAGAAAACCGAGCAGACAGGTCCTTCATTTTAGCTTGCAGCGAGGAAGCAGTGGATGGGTCTGTTGTCTCCATAAATGTCTTCACTTTTTCATTCATGGCATTGATGCTGCTCTGACGACCTGTAATATCCTGTTCCAACATCTGAAATAAAGCAATTATTGTATGTACTTTCGAATGATGTTTACAAATCATGTCACAGAGTCTGAAAAATTATTCTTCACAGCAACATATGCTTGAACAACCTGTGACTAAGAAGGTTAACAGTTGGAACTCAGTGACATGTTTGAGTTGTCCCTTAAGAAAGCCCATCCTGGGGGTGTGAACAGTAGGCTGGCCACTTGAAAAATGCAGGAGGCTGCTGCTGGGATCTAATGCAGTATGGGGATTAGCCATGGTCTTGGTTTTGAAAGACTTAGCAATAAGACTGATCTGCTGAACCCCACGTACAGCTGCCTGAGGCAATGATACACAACAGGAGGCTCAGTGCAGGCTTACACCCTCCAGACAGAATAATGAAAAGTATATGAAGCTCTTCCTGAGCTCCATCACTAAAACACCCTTTCCACAGTGGAGTTTGTGCAAGTCCTACTGTCCACACTCTTCTATTCAGAAGCATCTCTGTTGCGACATCTTTAAGTCTATCTGCTCTAGAAGATACAGAACTTTCAACTGCAAGTGGAATTCTTTTCTTTTAAAGATGTTACTCACAATGTTTCTGCTGATGAGATCCTCAAGGGCTGCAGAGTTTAAGGGCACCTGACCTTGTTCTCTGAGTGAGCTTTCCACAGTTCCCATCCAGGCCAGCATCTCATCCAAGCCGTCCTGCACACTCAGTGAGCGGGTCAGTGTCATCTGCAGCTTCTCATTCCGTTCACCCATAGACTTGGACAGATCATCATATCGCCCAACAATGTCATCTACTCCAAACAGAGGGGAATGTTAACAACAAAGTTCTGTTTGCCTTATTCTTTTTCAAGAGCACCCCATGATGGACAATAAAGTTTCCATACAAAAAAGGAAAATGAAAAAAAAAAAGAATTTAAATGATGAACTGATAACAAATAATCAGATCACCTAAAACTTAAGAGCCGGGCGTGGTGGCACACATCTGTGGTCCCGAGTACTCGGGAGGCAGAGGTAGGCAGAGCCCTGTGAGTTCAAGGCCAGCTTGATCTACTTAGTGAGTTCAGAACAGCTGGGGCTACAGGGAGGCCCTGTCTCAAAAAGGCCAAAAAAACAAAACACAACAAAACAAAACAGAAAAAAAAAAGACAGAAAGAAAGAAAGAAAAAAGGAAGGAAAGAGAAAGAAAGAAAGTCAAGTGAAAATAAAATAAAAAATAAATTAATATGCCTATCACTATACTTTGAGACACATAAACACCTGAACTGTTCCAGAGAGATGAAAGCACAGCCTGAACAGTGAGTGCTGATCTCAGGGCTGGAGAGATGGCTCAGCAGTTAGGAGCACTGGCTGCTCTTGCAGAGGACCCAGGTTTGAGTCCCAGCACCTACATGGCAGCTAACAACCATCTATAACTCCAGCTCAGGGGACCTGACACCCTTTTCTGACCTCTGTGGGCACTGCACAACATGGGTGCACCTACCTATATGTAGGCATTACACTCGTACACATAAAATAAAAATAAAAAAAAATGCTGGATTTCAATCTGACACAATACTTACTGATAACTATTTGGGAGAAAAAGTAACAACCATAAAAAACTACTCCCAAGAGACAATATTCTGTCATATACATGTTCATGCTAAGCCTTTGTCATCCTTCATAACCAAAGAAAATTCAAACACACGAAAATAGAAATATGTAAATGCACTAAGAAAACAGGGTTATCTGTGAAAATCCACTTACAGCTAAGATTATGAGTCTAAAATATAATCAAACAATTTAATAGCAGACAAAAAGGAAAAACAAATTCAACAGCCTTTTTAATATGATATAAACTTTACTTTCAATTCTAAGGATTTAAGATGGAAAAAAAAAAAAAAAAAAAAAAAAAAAAGCCCTTCCAGCCTCGTTTTCACTAGAATACAAAGCTCTACTTTTTTTTTAACATCTGACATTCTACATTGTAGACTAATGACAGGTCAAAGAACAATGGCTTTTAATTTCTGTCTCTCTCTGGAAAACAATTTTTAGTTAATTAATTAATTAATTAATTAATTGTCTTTTTTGAGACAGGGTCTCCCTGTAGCTCCAGCTGTCCTGGAACGCACTATATAGACCAGGCTGGCTTTGAACTCACAGAGATCTGCCTG
This sequence comes from Nannospalax galili, assembly GCF_000622305.1. Classification (NCBI taxonomy): domain Eukaryota; kingdom Metazoa; phylum Chordata; class Mammalia; order Rodentia; family Spalacidae; genus Nannospalax; species Nannospalax galili. The sequence continues at coordinate 2,220,481 of NW_008349130.1, read as the reverse complement.
CTTCTGCCTCCTGAGTGCTGGGATTAAAGGCGTGCGCCACCACGCCCAGCTTATTATTATTTTTTATGTGTCAGGCAATGCCTGCAGAGGACAGAAGAGACTGTTGGATCCCCTGGAACTGGAGTTATGGACAGTTGTTAGCTGCCATGTGGGTGCTGGGATTCAAATCCCAGTCTTCTGCAAGAACAGTCAGTGTTCTTAACCGCTGAGCCATCTCTCCAGCCCAAAACAATTTGTTTTTAATTACAATTTTTTTGTCATTTATTATACAAAGTCTCAAAAATCATTACAGTTATTTCTTAATGGTTTAATCTAACATACTATAGAGCAAGTCACTAGAAGGTCTAAGTCTGTAAATGAACTACATATAACAAAACAGTATTTCTTTTAAATTGTTGTAATGTCACATCATGAGAAAATAGCTTAACAAATCTTCACTGAATTGGGAGGTTAAACTGAGACAATCACACTCCTGTTGTTAGGATACAATGAAGCCCATGAGAGTGCTGAGTGGAGAGAGGGATAACATTTAGAGCACATTAAGACATTGCAAGCAGAGGAATCAAGTGTGAACTTCAAGTATAACCCTAATTAAAAGTCTCAAGAATAGTCACTGCAGTTTGCAATTGGCAGTTGAGCTGTTCATGAAGTGGGCCAGGCCTACACATCAGCAAAGATGAGTGGCATCAGTTACCTGTTTAGCCACATGACCTCCCAAGCCAAATCCATCTTCATATAGTTAATACACTGTGGGTGCTACTGTTTGTTACAGATTGAATGTCTGTGTCCCCTGATCCCCCACATGCATGTGCTTAAGTCTAACATGTAAATGGTGGTATCTGGAAGTAAGGCCTTTGAAAGCCCCCCACCGCCCTATATATTGTTTGATCACAGTTCCTTACATAAACTTCTAACCCCTTGTAATTTTCAGAGCAATAAAAAGTGAACAAATTATCTTTTGATATTTGGCCTGTCTCTGGTCCATAACATAGAGGTCCTAAGTACCTTTGGAACTCCAGGGTGATAGAACCACTTCTAATGAAGTGACTCTTGTCATGCTCCTGGATGGAATCGGGATGGTGCCAGTTGTCACAAGAATGATCATGTAACTAAGATATCTGGAACTTTCATTCTCACCCTCTGACCTATAGGGAGGCAGAAGGGCTAAAGGCCAAGTTAATACCAATGGCCAATGACATAACTGACCATGCCTACATGAGGAAGCCTTTGTAGAAATGTCAAAGGACTGGGTACATGAACCGTCTGAAGAGTGGAACACATGGAGGTTCCTGGAGGGTTGAGTGTCCACAGGCAGCACAGAAGCTCTGCATCCCTTCTTCTCATGCCTCACCCTGCCCATCTTTTCCACTGGCTGCTCATCTGTACCCTTTGTGATAACCTTCTAATAGTTAGGTGGATATAAGTAAAGTGTTTCCCTGAGTATTTCAGCTAATTAGGTGACTCAAAGGAGGTCATGGGAACCTCAATTTATTCTTAGTTCATAAGTACAGTTCACATTCTGAGAACTGTGATTGGCACCTGAAGTGTGGTATCTGGGTACAGAGTATCAGAACTGCAGTGAATTATAGGGCACCTTGTCCACTGGTATATGGGGAAATTGCTCCCATATCTGGTCACATATGAGTTCTGTGCTGTGTTGAGATCTATGAGCAGAAGAAACACTTAGGCATTTTCTATCAGTCAGCGGAGTTACTAGGCCATAGATCAACCCTTATGAATGTGATTCTTTCCCTTATAAGAAAGTCAGGACTGTTCTCGCTCTCTCTCTCACCATTCTCTACCAGGTAAGAAGGTGACCATCTGTGTCAGGAAGAAGGATTTTGCCAGAACATAACTATGCTGATCGTAGACTTCCAGCCTCACGAACTATGAGAAACTAATAGTTATCACTTAGGTCATCCAGTCTGGTATTTTTGTTATAGCAATATGAACTAAGATTCCATTTGCTCTATGACTAGTCAAAAATACTGTTACTGAAATGCTGGATTTCAGTGACTAAAATTTAGGAAAAGGTGCAAAACAAAATTTACCATATAAATACAAAGATTGTTATAGTAAGATTTTCAATATAAGATTTTAAAATGTTGGGTGTGGTAGTGCAAACCTGTAATCCCAGCACTTAGGAAGTAGAGGCTGGTGGATAGTAAGTTTAAGGCTATTCTGGGTAATACAGCGAGAACTTGTCTCAAATAATAAAATCAGCAAACAAACAAAAACATAAATTTTAAAAAGTGATTTGTTTTCTTAGAAGCCAAAAAGACCTCCGACACTCATCTCTGTCTTCTTAATACAGTTTCACATATTTCTGGGAAATGACTCCAGATAGAAATTTTTTTTTTGGTCTTTTTGAGACAGGGTCTCCCTGTAGCCCCAGCTGTCCTGGAACTCACCATGTAGACCAAGCTGGCCTCGAACTCACAGAGATCTGCCTACCAGATAGAAATTTTAAAGCCTTAATGTAACATATAGAATTTAAACAAGTACAAGAAAAATTATGAACATTTAACGCAAGAAAGCTAGGCATGGTGGCTCATGCCTGAAATCCAGCATTCAGGTTGCTAAGGCAGGAGTACTGCCTTGCATTCAAGACCAGCCTGGACTACGCAGTGAGTCTTAGGCCAGCCTGGGCTGTAGAGCAAGACCCTGTCTTATAAAGACAAACAAACATGACTCCCAAATTTAAAAAATAGGGAAAATATTGAAATGCCTCTTCAATAACATAAATATAATTAAGACAGTCTTTCTCTTCAAATCTCTGGGCCCAAGTCCCTACAGCAGTGGTCGTCAATGTGGGTTTATAAGATAAAGTATTGAAAGAAAAGAACAAAATGTTAGAGCTACCATTCATATGTTCTTCATGCATCTTACAACTCTATATTTGTGTTTTATATTATACACTATGTGATAATAGATGAAAATGCACATACAAGTTATAAATACACATGTATTGAAATTCTCTACTGATCAGGGCACATGAACAAAAAACTCTGTATGTCTATAAGAATGAAAAGATTTACTTTCTACAAAATGCCTTTTTTTCTCTTCATACAAAATTTCTACTCAGATTTTAATTCATGTTGTTTGGGGTAAACATGCTTACCACCATCTGTTGTGGGAATTTCTTATTTCACACATACATATATGTAAGAGCTCCCAGATTCAGCAGCACCATTTTACACAGAAAAAATCACACAGGCTGCAATCTACCTCTGTGAACATCTTCCTCATATCTATTAGAATACATTTATTTAAACTTTTCCCGAGAGGCAAGAAACAGAAGAATGTGCATCTTACCAAGCGTCTTCTGGATCTCATTCTTGGCTGGAAGCAAAGATCCTCTGGCATCTAAAAGCACCTCTGCTGTTTTTTTCAGCTTCTCTACAGCAACCTGCTGACTTGATATCTGCCCTTGCAGAGCCTGTGGGATTAAGTGCTTTTCAATTATACTCAGAAGGACTAATAGATTCACAAAAAGGAAAAACAAGATAAAATGGACAGAATGAACTATCTACCATAGACACCTTTATCATCACAAACGTATCCTGGAGTTCTGGAAATAAAGCAGCAATTAGCCAACCTGGATCGTGCGAAATCAGTCTTGAAATATACTACAGAGTAAATGTAACAGTCTTCCTATTAACTGACTTCATAACTGTTACTGTATATTCTCCCATAATTTCTACTTTGATGCCTTGTGCAACACCCCCAGTACCACTCTCAGACCCCAACAACAACTCAAGAAATAAAAACAAAAGAATCTGTGGACTATTTCTGATTCTATGTGCTTGACTTAATACTGAGTCACATTTATTTGTTTAATTTGATAAAAGTTACTGAACATCTAAAAAATTTTAAAACGTTGTTACAGTCTCTGAAAAATAAAATCAACATGATGCTTACAGGAAGTGATGCATTCCAGAGGTCAGAAAAAAGTGTCAGTAGAAGTTGAAAGAGTTGGGGGGCGGGGCACTGTACTGGAGATGCTGAAAGAGTGTAGGGGGGTGAGGACCATTGTACCGGTGATGCTGGAAGAGTGAGGTGGGGTGAAGACCATTGTACTGGTGATGCTGATGGGCCCTGAAGATAGTGCACAGTGGAGAAAATTTCCCCACAGAACAAATAGAAGGGACACAGATGAGGCAGAAAAGGTCACAGGAGACAGAAACGCCTCGTCTAGTTTGAGAATGTCTGTGTGTGATCAATAGAAATGGGGCTGAAATAACCTCAGTTGTTAGGCTAAGGGCTTGACATTTTGTCTAGTAGCAACAAAGAATTACTGAAGGCTTTGAATAAGGTGTTGAGTAAGGACAGGTCCTATAGGAAGGATAAACTCATATCAATACAGGAAAAATACAGTGGGAAAGAAATGAAGTGATAAATGGAAAGCCCAGCTGGGAGTAGCTTAAGCAGTAACAAAGCAGATTTCTTCAGGACTGAGGCCAGCTCCTCCACTCAGGCTCCCTCGACTAGTAAGGACAGTAAGTTATAGGGATGGGGAGTTCCAAGGACTTGTTCACAGTATCCAAGGCCAGGATGTCTAATACAGAGCTGCTTATTACAAGTAATTTTTAAACTGAAATCAAATAAAGTAAAAAATGTAATTCCTCCCACACACTATCCATCAGTCACTATGGCTATGCTGTTGGACAGAGCACATGCCAGAACACGCCCATCATCACAAAACGATCTATGAGCCAGCACCACAAAAGATGTCAGGAACAAAGGAAGACAAGAGGAAGAAATACACTTAGGGCTTTGGGGCTTAGGTAACTACTAGAATTTATATACTCAAGTGACAGTAAATTTGAGTACAGAAGACCTTGCTTTAAGGTTCATTTAAATGCTTTTAGAACATGATACAGAAAGAAATAACCAAGCTGGTAATGGAGGAGACTCCATACCCAAGTGAAACTACCCGTAAGAACTGTAAGTCAAGGGGGCTGGAGAGATTAACAGCACTAGCTGCTCTTGCAGAGGACCTGGATTCAGTTCCCAGCATCCTCATAGCAGTTAACAATCATCCATAACGCCAGTTGTAGGGGAGTCTGACACCCTCCTATGGCCTCTGCAAGCATTGCATGACATGGGTGCACTTACATAAATGCAAACAATACACTCCTACACATAGTACTACTACTACTACTAATAGAACTGTGAATCAAGATACAGAGGAAATTGCTGCAGATCAGAGCACAGCATCACAGAGAAGGCAAGTAGAAAAACTCATGCCAGATGTTTACATTTATGTGATGATGAGGGGAGAAATAACTAATGTGGTCAAGAAGGTGAAAACAGGCCCAGAGGAACTCCATACCCAAAGGTTAAAGAGGGAGAAACTGTAAAGTGTTAACTGTGCCAGCTGACTCACAGAGGAAATGTAAGCCAAGACTAACAAGTCCTTGGATTTTCAGCTTAGAGGTCTCTACAGATCACTAGGTGAGCACAGTTCCACACACCCTGGGAAGGAGAAAAGAGTCTGGGCCAAAGAAAAGTGCCCTAGAAGTTGGACCCTGCAATTTCTAACTCCCCAGATGGATTTCTGCCCAAGTAGGCTGCCTAGTCACAGGCCCCACAACTGGCTTTAACTTCACAGAAGTACCTGAACTTTATTTACAATGCAGCATTCAGATTCCAAAGACTTACACGCCTGGGAGTTGGTCCAGTGGATAAAATGCTCTCTGTAAGCATGAGAGCTGGAGTTTAGACCCCCAAAACCCACATAGAAGCTGGGTGGGTGTGGTGGCCCTCTCGTAATCTCAAGAGTTTGGGAGGCCAAAGCAAGGGATCCTCAGGGCAAGCTGGCTAGGTGGACTAGCTGAACTGATAAGCTCTGGGTTCATCCAGAGACTCTGCCTTAGTAAAGTGGAGAACAACTGAGAAAGACACAAAACATCAACCTTTGACCTCTAAATACACACACGTGTACTCCTACACATATGAGCATCATGCATCCTATTTAAACACATACCACATATACATACATATACATGCAAGATAAAAAGAAAAGCACACATCCAACTTCTGATAAATGTATCCCTGGCTATGGGCCCAGACTTCTAAAAGCTTGAATGTTTCATCTAAGCGGAGATAGTAATCTTAAATCTAGAACAGTGAAATCTAAACTCATCTCATTTCTTATACTTGCTTCTTCTTGGGCTTACATCTGATTTCCTAGGTCTTAAATATAAGGATCCCAATAGTTTTTATAATCTCTCAATCCTTTTCTACATGTAAAAGTCAACCAACAAGCCCTGTTTATTATTTTCCAGTTAATAATTTTATTTTAAATATTTTTATTATATGGTATGAGTGTCTGGTCAGCATGTATGTGTACCACATGTGTGCAATGCCCAGGGAGGCCAGAAGAGGGTGTCAGATTATCTGGAACTGGAGCGACTGATGGTTAGCCACCATGCGGGTACTAGGAACCAAATCCAGGTCCTCTGCAAGAGCTGTCAGTGCTGTTAACCTCTGAACCATATCTCCAGCCCCACTGTCTCTCATCATCTTCAGCCTGGCTCTTTTTTAGCCTCTAAACCCATCTGAGAAACCTTTGTAACACTCCAAAAGCTGTGTTCAGTACTCCCCCTAGGAGACCCTGTGAATATTATTCAACCATCTTTTTTTTTAAAAAATAAAATTATCCTTTTTGCCAACTAGGGTCCATCCTATTCAGCTATTTTTCATAGCTTGCTCAATGCTTAGGCAGATAGCTGGCCTTGATGAAAGTTTCTATGTAAACAGGCAATAAATGAAGGTATCAAGAGTAATACCGAAATGTGATGGCTAATCCTGGGTGTCAACTTGACTGGATCTGGGATTAACTGAAATGAGAGATATCTTCTTGACTGGATCATCTGAAGCTGGAAGACACACCCTAAATCTGGGTGCTACCTTCTGATGGCAGCCCCTATAAAAGTCCACGGCAGAGGAGAACGCCTGGCTTCTTGCTGCTTGCCTTCTCTCTTGCTGGTGAGTTCGTCTTGCTGCTGTAGACTGAAGACTAGCTGATCTCTTGGAATTCATCAGACCTTCAGCACCAGATTGGGACTACTGAGACATCTACCCTCGTGGACTGAGCGACTATGCATTCTCAGCCTCTCCAGTGTGGCACAGCCATTGTTGGACTACTCAGATTCTATCCTGTGACCTAAGCTGATAAATCTCTATACATTTATATATTCATTCTACCGGTTCCGTTTCCTTGGAGAACCCTGACTAATACAGATTGTGGTACCAGGAGTGGTTAGAGAGAAACAAAATTGAAAGGATGAATTTCTTTAATGGGCTTGTTGGCATTTGGAGCAGGCTCTCCAACTCAGTCTTCACGTAGCATGGAGAGCACTGAAAATCCGTGGTGTAGACTATTTGAAACAATTATGGAGATAGACGCATTTGAATTTCCTAATTCACCTCTTGTGAAGAGCAAGACATTTAGTGACTCTACAGATAAAACATTTGACAATTTGTGGAAAAATAGGAAAAATAAGAAAAATAATGATGCTTCTACCAGCTCTGGATAAAGTGATGAAGATAAACAATGAGCTTAATGATAAAATTGACAAGCTCCAGATTTAAATCAACAGTTTAAAAGTTTCCAAGTGTGCCCTGGAAGAGAATCTTCTCTCCAGCAGCCAGAGAGCTAAAGCTGCATAAAATCAAGCTGGAGCCCTTATTATACCTTTGGCTGACCTACAATGCAAATTTAATTCCCAGCCTCGAAGGGTGTCAGCCGTAAAGGTGAGGGCATTGGTAGGGAAAGACTGGAATCCTGACACTTGGGATGGAGATGTGTGGGAGAACCCTGAGGAATTTGATTCACCTGATGAACTAATCTCCCCACACTCAGCAGACCCACCCTGCCCGCCCTTGCCTGAGGCAACTAATCCCACTGAGGAAGCTAATCTCATTCAGCAAGACAAAGCTGATGTTCCTGAGGGCCCAGTTATTGTTGCCTTCTAGACCTATAACCAGACTCAAAGCTAAGCAGGTCCCTAGAGGAGAGATAGAAAGTGTGGTCCATGAGGAGGTGCGCTACACCACTAAAGAACTTAGTGAATTTGCAAATTCATTCAAGCAGAAGCCTAACAAATATGTCTGGGAATGAATGGATTTTAAGGGTATGGGATAATGGTGGAAGGAACATAAAACTGGATCAGGCTGAGTTTATTGACATGGGCTTCCTGACCAGAGATTCTAGGTTTAATATGTAAGCTGGTGCAGTTAAAAAGGGTGTTAAAAGTTTATTTGCTTGGTTGGCTGAGGTATTTATCAAAAGATGGCCTTACTGACAGTGAGCTGGAGATACCTGATATCCCTTGGCTTAGTGTTGATGAAGGGATTGTAAAGCTCAGGCAAACTGGTATGCTCAAGTGGATTCGCAGTGCAATGCCAAATCCTCCACAATGGGAGGGCCCAGAGGACATGTCTTTTACTGATGTTATAAGATGGAAAGTACTGAGAGACACCAGGACATTTGAAGAGCTTTGTTTTCGCTCTTTTCCTTATGCCAAATCTTACAGTTGGAGATGCTGCTTCTCAACTGCTTAACTTAAATGTAAATATAATAGGTGTAACAGGACCTTGGAGTAGGTGGCAGTATTGAATTACCAAAGACAAGGTGAGCGTACTTATCATAATGGGCGGCAAAGGCAAATCAATATCTACAATGGCATGACTCGAATGGACCACAGGGTGGTACTGGCTAATCAATCATGGTGTTTCCAGGGACCACATACATAAGAAGCCTACTAAGTTTTTATTTGACCTGTATAAGCAGAAAAGCTCAAGACAAATGGCAGGAAGTCAGTATTGGATTATAGCAATAGAGAATCTTGCTCAGTCAACCAATTTCTAGACTTGAGACACTTTATAGACCCAGAACCCCTTGAATGAAGGGAAGGCCAGGTGCCCTTGAGGAAAGACCTTATTACAGTACCAAAGACTTATGCTGTTCACCTCTCACCCATCCTTCCCCAGAGGGACCTGTGGCCTTTTACTAGAGTAACTGTACATTGGGAGAAAAGAAATAATCAGACTTTCTGCAGCCTATTGGATACTGGTTCTGAGTTGACACTGATTCCAGGAGACCCTAAAAAGCATTGTGGCTCTCCAGTTAAAGTAGGGGCATATGGAGGTCAGGTGATAAATAGAGTTTTGGCTGAAGTCAGATTGACAGTGGGTCCAGTGGGTCCCTGAACTCATCCTCTGGTTATTTCCCCAGTACCAAAATGTATAATTGGGATAGATATACTTAGGAATTGGCAGAATCCCCACATTGGTTCCCTGACTGTGGAGTGAGGGCTATTATGGTTGGAAAGGCCAAATGGAAACCACTGGAATTGCCTCTGCCAGGGAAAATAGTGAACCAAAACCAGTATCGCATCCCTGGAGGGATTGCAGAAATTAGTGCTACCATCAAGGATTTGAAAGATCCAGGGGTGGTGATTCCCACCACATCTCCCTTTAACTCTCCTATTTGGCCTATGTAGAAGACAGATGGGTCATGGAGAACGATAGTCGACTATTGAAAATTTAATCAAGTAGTGACTCCAATTGCAGCTACTGTACCAGATGTGGTTTCTAAACTCAAGCAGATTAATATGTCTCCTGGTACCGGGTATGCAGCTATTGATTTGGCAAATGCTTTCTTCTTGATACCAGTTCACAAGGACCACCAGAAGCAATTTGCTTTCAGCTGGCAAGGCCAACAGTATACCTTTACTGTCCTGCCTCAAGGGTATATTAACTCTCCAGCACTGTGCCATAACTTGGTTCAAAGGATCTTGATTGTCTGACTCTTCCACAAAATATCACACTGGTCCACTACATTGATGATGTTATGCTGACTGGATCCAGTGAGCAGGAGGTAGCAGACAGTCTGAACTTGTTGGTAAAGCATATGCGAATGAGAGGATAGGAAATAAATCGAACCAAAATTCAAGGGCCTTCTACCTCGGTGAAATTTCTAGGAGTTGAGTGGTGTGGAGCATGCAGAGACATTCCTTCTAAGGTGAAGAATAAGTTGTTGTATTTGGCCCCTCCCTCCACTAAGAAAGAAGCACAATGCTTGGTGGGCCTGTTTGGATTCTGGAGGCAGCACATTCCTTATCTGGGTGTGTTACTACGACCCATATATCAAGTGACTCAGAAGGCAGCTACCTTTGAGTGGGGCCTGGAACAGGAAAGGGCCCTTCAACAGGTCCAGGCTGCTGTACAAGCTGCTCTGCCCCTTGGGCCATATGATCCAGCAGACCTGATGGGGAAGGAAAGTCTTCACAGTGGGCAGAACTTCGGGCAGTGCACATGGTCGTGCATTTTGCTTGGAAGGAGAAATGGCCAGAAGTGAGATTATATACTGATTCATGGGCTGTAGCCAATGGTTAGGCTGGATGGTCAGGGACTTGGAAGGAGCATGACTGGAAAATTGGTGAGAAAGACATTTTGGGAAGAAGTATGTGGATAGATCTCTCCAAATGGACAAAGGATGTGAACATACTTGTGTCTCATGTAAATGCTCATCAAAAGGTGGCTTCAGCAGAAGATGAGTTCAATAATCAAGTAGATCAGATGACCCACTCTGTGCATTGTCAGTCTCTTTCTTCAGCTATCCCTGTCATTGCTCAATGGGCCCATGAACAAAGTGGCCATGGTGGAAGAGATGGAGGTTATGCATGGGCTCGACAGCCTGGACTCCCACTCATGAAAGTTGACCTGGCTACAGCTGCTGCTGAGTGCCGGATCTGCCAACAGCAGAGACCAACACTGAACGCCTGATATGGCACTATTCCTCATGGAGATCAGCCTGTGACCTGGTGGCAGGTTGACTACATTGGACCACTTTCATCTTGGAGGGGACAGCGTTTTGTCCTTACAGGAATAGACACTTATTCTGGTTATGGATTTGCCTTTCCCTGGCTACAGCTGCTGCTGAGTGCCGGATCTGCCAACAGCAGAGACCAACACTGAACGCCTGATATGGCACTATTCCTCATGGAGATCAGCCTGTGACCTGGTGGCAGGTTGACTACATTGGACCACTTTCATCTTGGAGGGGACAGCGTTTTGTCCTTACAGGAATAGACACTTATTCTGGTTATGGATTTGCCTTTCCTGTAATGCTTCTGCCAAAACTACCATCCAGGGACTTACAGAATGTCTTATCCACCATCATGGTATTCCGCACAGCATCGCTTCTGACCAGGGAACTCACTTCCCAGCCAAAGAAGTGCAACAGTGGACCCATGGTCATGGAATCCACTGGTTTTACCATGATCCCCACCATCCTGAAGCAGCTGGCTTGATAGAACGATGGAATGGCCTCTTAAAGACACAGTTACAACACCAATTAGGTGGCAATAGCCTGGAGGCTGGGGCAGGGTCCTCCAGAAGGGAGTGTATGCTTTGAATCAGCATCCAAAATATGGTACAGTTTCTCCTATAGCCAAGATTCACAGGTCCAGGAATCAAGGCATGGAAGTTGGAATGATTCCACTCACTGTCACCCCTGGTGACCCACTACAAAAATTTTTGCTTCTTGTACCCTCGACTTTGCACTCTACTGGCTTAGATGTTTTGGTTCCAAAGGAGGGAGTGCTTCTGCCAGGAGAGACAACAAACATTCCATTGAACTGGAAGCTAAGACTTCCCTCTGGATACTTTGGGCTTCTGATGCCCTTAAGTCAGCATGCTGAGAAAGGAATAAGAGTATTTGGAGGGGTGACTGACCCAGACTACCAGGGGGAAACTGGACTGGTTCTTCACAATGGAGGTAATGAAGATTATATCTGGAAGGCAGAAGATTCCTTAAGGCAACTTTTGGGGTTACCATGTCCTGTGTTTAAGGTCAATGGGAAACTGCAACGACCCAATCCAGACAGGACAACAAATGGCCCAGACCCTTCAGGGATAAAAGTATGGGTCACTGCTCCAGGGAAAGAGCCAAGACCTGAAGAGGTGCTTGCTGATGGTGGAGGAAATACAGAATGGGTGGTAGACAAAGGTAGTTACAAATACCAACTTGAGCCACGTGACCAGTTGCAGAAATGTGGATTGTAACTGACATGAGCATTTTTGTCCTATTTGGTTAAGAATAGGCTTGTGCATATTTGTTAAGCAGATACTTGAGTTATTCTTTTTTGAATGTGTAATTGAGATAAGTGTTAAGTGGTTAAGTGTTATGAACCTATATGATTATATTGGGTTATGAGACACTAAAGGACTAAGCATTCCTCGAAGACCTTATCACCTACTCTAAAATATATAATGCATTGGTCATTGTAAGATGGGATAATTATATCATGTTAGGTGAAATTATGACCTCAACATTGTTTTCATTTGAAAATTAAGCATCATAACAGAGAGGGATGCTGTTGGGTGTCAAGTTGACAAGGGGTGGACTTGTGATGTCTAATCCTGAGTGTCAACTTGACTGGATCTGGGATTAACTGGAATGAGAGAGATCTTCTTGATTGGATCATCTGAAACTGGAAGACAAACCCTAAATCTGGGTGTTACTTTCTGATGGCAGCCCCTATAAAAAGCCAAGGCAGAGGAGAATGCCAGGCTTCTTGCTGCTTGCCTTCTCTCTTGCTGGTGAGTTTGTCTTGCTGCTGTAGACTGAAGACTAGCTGATCTTTTGGAATTCATCAGACTTCAGCACCAGATTGGGACTACTGAGACATCCAGCCTTGTGGACTGAGCGACTACCGGATTCTCAGCCTCTCCAGTGTGGCACAGCCATTGTTGGACTACTCGGACTCTATCCTGTGAGCTAAGCTGATAAATCTCTATACATATATATTCATTCTACTGGTCCTGTTTCTTTGTAGAACCCTAACTAATACACCAAATAAACCTTTTCTATTTCAACTTTATTTGTATTAAAAATAAATGCTTAAAGCTAATGGTAACTTTCCTTAACTAATTGTTAAAATCCAAGAAACTATGACGCTGCATAGGCAGCACACACAGAATGGCCCAACAGCCAGCAGGGGATCTGTGTCCTGAACATCCATCCTACAGATGCTTCATACTCCAGTGACTTTACATCAGAGAGGTTCAGTTAGTGATAGATGAAATAAATCCTTTAGGGTATAAACCTTGGCTACAGACTGAGGTACAGGTGAAAGACAGCTTATTACATTATAATAGATGAAATAAACTTAAAGGTATCCCCGAGTCCATTTTCCTTCCTTTAGAATACGAATTTCCTGAAAACAGAGGATATGTTTTATCATATTTGTATCTTTACAAAAACCTAACAATAGGTCCAGTACACAATGTTTACTGAATGAATAAATGTATATAAAAGTTAGCATGGTCTTATAAAAATCTACTGTTCTAGGACTGGAGAGATGGTCCAGTGGTTAAGAGCACTGGCTGCTCTTACATAAGACCAGGGCTTGGTTCCCAGCATCTATATGGTGGCTAACAACCATCCATAATTCCCAGCATCTATATGGTGGCTAACAACCATCCATAATTCTAGTTCCAGGGGATCCAATGCTCTCTTATGGCCTCTACAGGCATTGCACACACACAGTGCACTTAAATGAACTCAGGCAAAACACTCATACACATACAAACTAAATAAACACAGTATTAAAAAATTCTGTATCAAACATGTCTCTGGTTACAACCTTAAAACTTAGAAATGTATTATAAAACAAATATTCTCTTCTCTATAAAACATCCCATGTCTTGTTCTTTATAATTATATCCAAGAGGGTTGATAGTTGCAACTACATCAGGTTAGAACTGGATATAGTAATACTTCATATTATTACTTGGGAACAAAACTGGAAAATTGTTCACAAGTGGCCTTATTGTTGAGGCGATCTCAGTGAAACTGAAGGGGAGAAGCCTGGTTATAGGAAATACTACAACTCTGACCTTGGTCTCCTTGGCAGTACCAGGAAAAGGGCAGTCTCTACAGCTACAGGCACTTACTCAGTACATGAAATTTTTCTGACTTTGCATCATCCTGGAGACCACTATAAGTCTCAAAGGTCTGCATCAACGGTCAAGGTGACTGAGTCCCACAGCTGGTTCCAAATCCAGTTCTCTCCCCTGGTCTCAGACGCCTGTGTTCTGTGCCTCATATGGGGCTAAAATCTCGTTTTACCTTAGAATTTCCTTTAAGGAAATTTATTATAGCCCAATGATATCAGATGGTCAGCAACAAAGCTAACAGATTTTTTAATTATGCTAACAATATGCCACTGGATACTATATTCCAAATGAACTAACTGGAAATTCATTTATGATATAATAAATACAGGTACAAGGACATATGTTTATCTAGAAAAGACTGACTTTTTGGTAATAGTCTTATGTGTTTATGTTACTGAAAGAAAAAAATTGAGATAGGGTCTCACTCTACAGTCTAAACTGATCTAACTATGTAGCAGGTTGAGTGGCCAAAATTCCCAGAAATCCTCCCACCTTGGCCTCCCTGGTGACAGGATTAGATGTGTGTGCCACCACTCCCAGTTCCACTCCCAGCTTAGCAACTGTCCAATGTTGTTACTAAAACAGAAAAATAAGACTGTCTACTCTTCCTAGGAGTTTATGCTTACTACATACAAAGACACCAGCAATAACCTTAATTGAACATTTAATTGTTTAACATTATACTGGGGCTGAAGCAGAAGCCTTCCTCTGAAATACCACAGTGCTTTTTGTATTTCTTTGACAGTCGTTGCATTAGGAATCTTCTGCAGCACTTACAAACAAGTTAGGTCTTCTGTTCTAAAATTAGTCCCTGCAGCAATTTAATTAGAAAGCTAGAGTTCTTTCAGGGCTTCCTTCCCCTGGTTTTGCTCTAGTTATGTAATAATTTTCTATCGGCTGCAATGCATTTATACAGATCTAACCTGAAAACTTTATTTTCTTATAATTTAAATATTTACCTTTCTAATTAAATGTTGCAAGCCAATCTTAATTATTTTAAACTACCAGCACTTCTTGGCAAAATAATGGCCTTAAGAGTCACCGTATCTCCTTTGCCCTCACCACATATGCTGTCATTGAATACCCAGTCAAGAGAAGCTAAACTGTTACAACAGGTCTCTTTTCAGACTTGTGGAAGACAGGAAGAAAATGGAATCAAATAAATGGAAAACAGAGCTGAAAGTGTATAAGGGAGGCAGGCAGCTGAATCAGGTTGGGGACGCTGGCCTGGCCCAGGACACCTTCCTGTTGCCCACTAGAGGGCACTGTAAATGCTCCAGCCCGGAAAGAGACAGTGCCTATCTGTGCTGCACCCTAGCCAGGTAGGGACTGGTGCCAGAGAGGGACTGACAACTTGTCAGACCACCTTCCTTGAGACTTGAAGCCAAGATAAGGACGGACCAATGATGGGCAAGGCCACACCTGACCAGGGCTGCTGAGCTATGCACCCCTCTTGCCCTCCACTTAAACCTCAAGCCAAAACCCCAAAGATGGGATTCTGTTTCTCTTCCCAATGTGACACATTGAATGAATCCTTTTTTTGTGATTTTCACCATCCTTTAATTGGCCTATTGAGGATGAGTGGCCAAGCCTAGGTTCTTAGGGATGCCAGGGCCCAGCTGACCCTAGCAATTCCAATAGCATACCCACTTGCAACAAGAAACTATGTAGTAGAGATCAATGAAACTTTCTAGCTCAACTCACACTGAATAAGAATTGACTATTTAAAAAATTATCTACTTTAGAATTGTAAAATATACTTTGGATTTTAAAAAATAAAATAGAGACTAGCTTTGCCATTGTTTGCCAGACTGAGAGTTTGGGAGTCATGTGATTATGACATCAAGCTTGCATTTCTGAAAGACTTTCTGTGATCAGGCAACGCCTGAAGTTCATATTTCTAGGCACCACAAGGGTCCACAATGCTTTAAATATGACAGCAGCTTTCTTCCACACGTCCATTCTTGAACAAATACTTACTATGCATATATACTGGGCCGGGCAATATTTCAGGTACTGGAATACAGCAATGAGCAGAAGAGACACACACCTGCCTTTACAGAGCTTAATTATAATGGAGCACCAAAAAATTTAAGAAGTACAAAGCTAAGTAAGTGGACTGGATAACACAGGGTTTTGCTGGGGCAGGGGACAGGTACAGCGGAATGCAGGTAATAACAGCAATGTCAAACCAGTTAAGTAATGGTGGGACAAAAGTCACGGATAACAAAGAAGTGAAGTCAGAACCCTTCTGAAAACGGCATACTTCCACACTGTCTCCCGGCCTCTAGCACCCAAGTGTGAAAACCTTTCCGTAGGAGTACTGAAGGACTTGTTTTCACTCTCTCTCCCTCCCTGCTTCTTTTTCCTTTACCTTGGTCTCTTCTAACTGCCTTTGCAGATTTTTGGGGTCCACAGCAATAGGTTCGAGTAAATGTTTGCTTGCTTTGGCCTCACAGGCCTGGAGCCCAGAAAGAAGTGCACATGAGGCATCTTCATAGTGTTGGTGCTTATCCACTAGATCTTTAAGATTATTTCCAAGGACACTGCACTAAAAAACAAGAGAAGATAAAAGGAGATTAAAACCCATTATTTTCTTCGGTGTCAAACAGCCTTAAGACTTAACTCTATAACGGGATGGGAGGATTTAGATTTTAATCAAAGTTAAGGTTTTCTCATGTAGAGAAGTCCAAAAGTAACCTAAAAATGAGAAATTTCTAGACTTACAACAACTCAAAACCATATTGGTGACTGAGTCTTAGAAAAGAACAAACACTAGAGTAGGCAGGCATACCATTACACATGACATATATACAAGTTAATAGAAAACTTGTAAGGCATTTTATAAGTCATTTCTACACGTTGCATAAGATTGATTAACACAAAGAGGGCAAATAATTTACATTAAAATAAAGGAAAGTCCAAGAGTCAAAAATGTTCTTCAGGGGTTGGAAAGACGGCTTAGTGGCTAAAAGCACTTGCTGCTCTTCCAAAGGACCTGGGCTCAGTTCCAAACAACTGCGTTAGGCAGCTCACAACCACCTGTAATTTCAACTCCAGGAGATCTGATAACCACTTCTAGATTCTGCAGGTACATACACATACACAGGCACACACACATAAATAAAAATAGAATAAATCTTTAAAAATAGTTCTGAAAATCATTCTTCATCAAAGCTAAGTCTGAACAGCTTATATTACAAGCACAAAAATATGTCCTTAGGTTTTCAGCACACTCATTTACTTTTTGGTTGATTTTGAGACAGGATCTTGCTATACAGTCCAGGCTGTCCTCTGACTTAAGATCCTTCTGCCCAATTTTTGGAGTCCTGGGATTATATGCATGCATCAATGCACCTAGCTCAGGCTAAAAAAACTTTTAATTTTTCACAGAACTTTTTTTAAAAAAGCGATAGAACATTAGTCATTAAGAAAGTAAAAATTACATCTACAGGATCTACTGAGCCCCTCCCTCTGCTCAGTTCACATACTCCATCTTGTGGTCAAATTTGGTACTGCAGAATATTTCTTTGAAATTTTAAATTTTATTGTTATTTTATTTTATGTGTATAAATGTACTGCTTGTATGCATATAAGTGCACCTGTGTCGTGCAGTGCCTGCAGAGGTCAGAAGAGGGCACTGGATCCCAAGGAACTGGATTTACAGACGGTTGTTAGCCTCCATGTGGGTGCTGGGTCTTCTGCAAGAGCAGCCAGGGCTCTAACCTGCTGAGTCATCTCTCCAGCCCCTGAAGTTGCTAAACACATTTTTTTCAGGAGTAAAATGGATGAATAAGACTGGAAATTACTATTTTTTCCATATCCCTTTTTAGATTTTTTTTTTTTTCCTTCTAAACCCAAAACAAAAGTGAAGCGGACAGAGTGAAAAATATACCACACACTGACCTTCCACGTAAAAAAAAAAAAAACAGTTACCTTGGAGTAGAGAGACCGGAATCGGTCTGTCACGTGGTCCAGTTTGCGCTGAACTTCTCTGTGGGTGGAGGAAGTGTCAATATTGTCCTCAACCTTGCTGCCATCTCTCTTGCTGCAAGATTTGGCAGCTTCTAACACCCTGCTTCCAGAAATTGTGATGTACCTCAGGTCACCTTTGTGTGAAATCACGTCTTCTGAGAAGCTCTTCTGCCTCTTCAGCTTGGCCAGCAAACCGGTGAAGTCATCCGCGCCCGCCTCCAGGTTTTCCAGCTCTTGCTCTGACTGCTGTAGCCAGTGCTCAAACTCACTGTAATCAGCATCGAACTTCTCTAACTCTTCCTGCAGCGAGTGCGTTAGCTTCATCTTCTTCTCAGACTCGGCCAGCGCGGTCTCATAATGCGCTTTCAGCTCCCTCATGTTCTTCTGCAGCTTCTCCTTTTCCTCGGGTGATAGATAGCGGCCCTGCTTCTCTAGCAATGCCTCTGCAGACTGTGTGGCTGCGATGACAGCTTGGTGCTGGGCCATGATCTTTTCATGCTGGGCCTGTGTGGAAACAAGTTGACCACAGCTTTAGAGCTGCTGGGAGCACTCGAAGGCCTCATGAGGACTAGGCTTCAACAAGCCAACTTGCTTCTCATTGCCTTTTTCAAGCCGTTTTATATATATATGCTCCTTTTATAGGTGAATTTGAAAACATTTAAACAATAATTAAGCAAGGCCAGTATGTAGTCTAATAAATAAAGGAAAAAGGACACTGGAGATACTTGGAATCACTGGACCTCAGTGTCCTGCCTAGCAGACATGGGGACGTTACATGATGAACACCACACACTGCAGATGTGCTGTAAGGAACACCTCTGATCACATGCAAGAAATTCCTGCAGAGCCTGGCACATGTCAGGAAAGCAGAGCTCTTGGACAGTGGTGCTGCCAATAGGTCACAGCTGTGCAGGACCACCAATAACCTCAATTTCAGGGTGGCAGGAAGACCCTGGGCATCTCAAGCTCCCTTCCCTCCAGCTATGAGAATCTGCTTCCATTATGCCATCCAAGTACGGCAAAGGATAATAATCCTTGAGTATTTTTCTACATTTCTTAGAATGGCTCACACGGACTTGATGGCTGCCTTAGGTGTCTCTGCTAACTCTGGTCTCTGCTGGTCCCATATCTACCATCATGCCCGCAATTACGACCTGGTTTTTTTTTGTTTTTTTTTTGTTTTTTTGTTTTTTTGGGGTATAGTGACAACTCTTTCAACTGTGCCATCTTCCATCTCCTTTAAATCTCTGCACACAACCTAATCACTGTGGGTTAATTACTAGATTTAAATACTAAAAACGGACACAACAGTGCACTAACTACTTTCAATGAACTCATAATAACATCTCTCCCTTCATGCTTACCACCTTCTGCCACACACACCATGTAACTTAACTGCTATCTATTTGCTGCACCATCCCCATCCCTTCATGGCAACCACCCTGCTGAATTGGGCAGAGTGAAATGATTGCTACAAAGTGAAAAGGGCTTAGAAGCTCCACAATCCATCAAGTGTTTGCTTAGAAGCTGCTGTCAGTCAGCCAGCACACAGAGGTCATTATGTGCATTCTCACTATCAGCACCAATGTCCACACACCATGAGCACAGGATACTTTTGTCTAAACTCTTCTCCGACATACTGGGCCTTTGAATATGCTGCTCGCCAGCATGGCTTTGCCCTCGACAGGATGGGCATATAGAACACCTGAGGTCATCAGATCAGGGCCCTTCCTCTTCCAGATGAGTGCTCTCGGGTTGAAGGGAGGAAAGGGCTTGGCTGGCCTGGCACAGCTGCAGAGGGCTGTCATCTCTGGCTTGAGTTCTCTGGCCTTGTCTCAACTCAAGCAGCAGGCCAGGCCTTAAGGACTCTCAGATTTTTAGTCTTAGAAGTAAAAATCTCAGAAGAAAAATGCTATGGACTAAAACAAAGACTGGTCTAGGTGACTTCTTCATATTAAAGTCCACTCACTGATATTTTTCAGGACTTTGGTTAAGTTACTAACTTTTGTGACTTTTTTTTTTGGTCATCATAAACTTCCTTCAGGAGTTCATTAGCTTTATGATTTAAAGCCGTGGGGACCTGTGATTAGCAAATACTGTTTTTCTGGCTTCAGTTTTATTTTCTAAAAGAATCTCACAGAGAACATCCTATTGGATTCTAGGAGACTAAGAATGGCAAGCCATCAATCACCAAAAAGCCAAGCAAAGCACTAAGGTAGAAGTATCAACTCTGGGACACTTTAAAATGGCTCCTTTGCAGGTTGATTTCTGTGAGATCTGGGACAGCCTGGTCTACATAGCAAGTTCCAGGCCAGCTGGGGTTACAGGGAGACCCTGTCTGGCTCCTTCCACTGCCTTTACTCCTGTAGCAGCATTTACCAGAGCTTTCATTTTCACCATGTAGGAGGCTTTTGATCTCCACAGCAGCCTGCACCGTCCCCACTGGCTGAGCTCAGATGGAGGTAAGTGAGCTCAAGGCTGCGTAGCAAGCTGGTCTGCAAGCATGCAGTAGAGATCAGCAGAGACTGAAGATATGATGGAGATTAAACCCAATCTCTGTCTTTACTACATGAGTAACCCGGGTAAGCTATTTTAATGAGCTGCAGTTTTCTTATAAAATGAAAATTAAAACCTTAAAGAGTAGCTAGGAAGACTAAATGGAGGTCATTCAGAAAGAACCTGAGAGGCATGCCTGACCACTGTCAACAGCTCTGGGATGTTACCTGTCACTAGTATTTCTTTAATGTCTTGTACTATGGCTTCACCTATGCAGAGATGGCCATATCTAATGATTTATTTCTGACTATTTTTACTTGCTAAGAACGTTCATAATAATTTATATGCGACAATAATGATGAACTTGGGGTGAGGGTAATGAGGGCTTTATTCTCTGTGGTCAACAGGGCTTGGTTGTGCTAAGCTGTTGTATCTTTACTGACCCACAAATAGAATATGACAATATCATTGTTTGAACAACACACCTTGACTTTCTGGTACTGCTGGTTCAGATTCTCCTCGGTCGTCTCAACGTGCCCATCAACACTTGTTTCCAGTAGGTTGCCATTAACTTCATCCTCTTCACCAATCACTGACTTGCCGTCGCCTTCTTGAAAATGGGATCCATTCTGTTCAATCACCTGAGTGTATTTTGTCTCTGCTCTTTCTGAGTCTTTGTCAACATTTGACAACCAGTCCAAAAGGTTTTCTATTTTGGTTTTGCTCTCTTCTAGCTGTCTCACAGCTGCAACCTGGGTGTGAAAAGGTCTCCAGTATTATAGATGCAGCCCAAATGTTTAATGCATTAAAAAAAAACCAAGATAACTTTATATAAATTGATACATATTGGAAACACACTGGAATTAAATCCTAAGGTAGTAAGTAGTTACTCTAAAGCCTCCACTGCCTTTAAAACTAAATTTCAAGTTTTTAACTTACTTAACTGACAAGTGATTACATGTTTTACCAGTCCAAAGTCTCACTACCCACTTCAATTCTAAGAAAAGTAAAGTGGGCAAAGCCAGCTTTCCCAGTCTTTGTTAGTACTTGGTCAATTGTGTACCCGGAGTGCCAGAATTCTACCTCTTAGTGCTGATCACTGCTCACCACCACCAGATATGCGTCACAGAATCAAAAAGCTGCTATGGTAATCATTTTAGACACAGCAATAGTCTACCATACATTTGGAGATGCACCTTTTCAGTTTCTTCCTTGATTGCTGTCTTCACAACTTTATCCAGCTCCTTTTTCGACTGTTCTGCCTTTAAATTCAGCTGCTCACACTTCACCTTTGCCTCATTCAGTTTCTGCTCAATCAAAGCTTTATCTTCCTGGGACAGCTTTTCCCCATTCTCTTTTAAAAAGATTTCTGTATTTTTCACGACTTCTGTTAATGCCTGTGCACTTCTTTGCATATCTTTCTGTAATTCCTTACAACACAAATGAAAAAGTATTTTATTATGTCATTTCCTTAATTCCTGCAGGACTGAACTTCTAAAACAGTTATGGTAAGTAAGGAGACTCTCACAAATGAAGTTTTAAAAAGCCTATGAAGTAAAGTACTTAGAGTACATTACTGCACCCATTACAATATATTTTGTAGAATTTAAAATCTCATCAGTAAAAAATACATGAATTTTTCATGCCTAAGTAAAGAATATAGCTTGTAAAACATTAAAAACATTGAGGTGCTTGTATATGAATGATGCAAATTTGCATGAAATTATATAAACACATTCCTAAAAGCTTGTAAATTTGTGGTAATATTTATTCTTTTTCTAAGCAGGGTCTCACTATGTAGCCTAGGTAGGTCTAAAACTGTTGATCTTCTTCTTAAGTTTCCCAAGTGCTATGATTCCACTGGCCCCTACAGCTGACTAAACACTGATTTTTAAACACATTCCTATTGCTCAGAATAAAAAAGAAAATAACTCCTCCAGCAAACTGAGATGCTTTCATTTCTTAAATACCAGGTTATATACTATGCAATATGTGGTGTTTTGAATGAGAAATGTCCCCCTATGCTCAAGTATTTGAACAGTTGGTCCCCAGTTGGTAGTACTGTTTGAGGAGGTCATAAAATCGAACGGAAGTACAGCCTTGTTGAAGGAAGTACATCATTGAGTATGGTCTTTGAGAGTTTATAGCCTACCCACCCCACTTCCGGTTAGCTCACTGCTCCCTGTTTGTGGGTGGAGAGGTGATCCCTCAGATTTTTGTTCCTGCCACCACGCCTGCTGCTTGCTACCATGCCTCCCTGCCATGATGGACTCTTACTCCTCTGGAACTATAAGCCAAATAAATGCTTTTATCATTAAGTTGCTTTGGGTCTTAGTATTTTATCACAGCAACAAATAATAGCTAATACAGAAACTGACTCCTGAGAGAGTAGGCTGTTGCTGTGAGGAACCTGACCATGTTGGCTTTTGAAGGAATGTGGAAAACTTTGGAATTGTAGACAAGAAAAATAGCTGAGTGCTATAAGTAGAGCTTAATGAGCCATTCTTACAGGAGCCTGGAAGACAGGAGTGCTGAAAGCAATGTGGACTGTGAGGGTGGGCTCAAGAGGTTTCAGAAGGACCAAGGCCTCTATTTTCAACTGCACTAGAAGCTATTTGTGTGGTACTCTGACAAAGAATCAAACTCTTTTCTCCCCGTGAAATTAAAATTTATGTGAGCCTAAATTAAAAGGTAATGGACTAATTTACATGGCAGAAGAAATTTCAAGACAGCATAACTTTGAGTCCATGACTTGGTTATTATTGGTAACTTTTATGCAGGTCTATAATGAAGAAGAGAAAAATGGCAAAAAAGGGCAAAAAAATGTACAGTTTGGAAAGAAAAAGAGCACTAGGAAGCTTAAGGTTATAATAACAGGCATATTCTGTAATTGTTAAGGAGATCAGGGTCACTGAGAGGCCTCCTGCTCTGCACTGGAATAATGGCAAGGGTGCCCTGAGGGCAAGACCCCACAGCTAAGCTTCAAATTTGTGAAAAGAGAAAGCCCAAGGGTTGCTTGCTCCTAGAAAGCAATTACTATAACTTACAAAAGCTGCTGCTAATGTAGTCAAAGGGGACAAGGATCCATCCCAAGATGGCAACTGAACTTGATGGTGTCATCCAGGTGGTGCTGGCTTTGGGAGCATGAAAGATGCAAGAGTAAGGGGGTTGTAGATTCTTCCTCTGGGTTTCAGAGAGCTTCTGGGGCCAGGCAACACATGGCAGGGGACACCCTGTGAGGAGGCTGTGAGAGGCCATTGTGTAAAGCAGTGGAAGTAAAGTCTGGGATATGATGGAGACACCATGTTGCTGGAAATGTCAGAGCCATGAGACATCTGCCAAGGAGAGCTGCATATAGGGAGTGGAACCAGCCCAAGAGATGCATGTTGCAGGCAAAAAAGCTGGAAGGACAAAGCCATCTAATCCCTATGAAACTAAAGCTCCAGACACCTGATATGGAGTTATAGGATTTGGTGTTTGCCCCGCTAGGTTTCAGTCTTTGCTCCAGAATTTCCTCACCATGCCCTATTCTTCCTTTTTGGAATAGAAATGTATATTCTGTGCCATTGTATGCTAGAAGTACATAATTTGCCTTTTGATTTTACAGGGGCTAACAGTTCAAAGACTGCTGTGAATGTCAAAGAAACTTGGAGCCAGGTGGAATTTACCTTTAATCCCAGCCCTTGGGAGGGAGAGGCAGGCTTATCTCTGTGAACTTCAAGGCCAGCCTAGTCTACATAAAGAGTTCCAGGCAAGCTACAGAAAGAGTCCCTGTCTTCTCTGCGCGCGCGCGCGCGCACACACACACACACACACACACACACACACAAAATACAGAAAATAAAGAAACTCAAGACACTAGATTTTTAAACAGTGTTGAGACAGTGAAGGACTATGGGGACCTTTAAAGTTAGATTACATGCATTTTTCATTATGATATGACCAGGGAGTGGAATGAGAAATGTCCCTTATAGGCTCAAGTATGAAAACACTTAGTCCCAAGTTGGAGGTACTGCGTGGGGAGGTCATAGACCCTTTAGAGATGCAGCCTTGCTGAAGTAAGTGCATCAGAGGGGGCAGGCTTTACATGGTTACAGCCTTGCCCCACTTCCAGTTCTCGCTCTGCTTCCTGTGGGTAGACAAAGATGTGATTTTTCAGTTTCCTGATCTGGCTGTCTGCTACCATGTCCTCACTGCTATTATGGACTGTTCCTCTGAAACTGTAAGCCAAAATAAACTCTTCCTTCTATTAAGTTACTTTGGGTCATGGTGCTTTATCATAGCAACGAAAAGTAACTGATACTTTGCATCTCTATCTTAGCCCTGGCTGCTAGGGAGCTCAGGATTAAGACTTCTTCTACATGGCTATAGCTTTCCTTTGTCTAAAAAGAAGAAGTTTCTTTATGCCATTTTCCTCTTAAAAAAGGGAAAATTTGTGTTATTATACATTTTCACTCTCCATAACATGCTATTAAATTTTAGTATTTTTCCCATACTTTATCTTCAGCTTTCTCAAGTTTTTCCGAGCATTTGAATTGAAGAAGATGCTACATTCTAAGCACTACTATGTGACATAACTGTGCTAGTGATTTAATATTTACTTAGCCTTAACATACTGTATCAAAAGAGGTATATTCACTGAAAGAAACTGAGGCTCAGACATTGAGTTACAACAACACTGAATTTGAAACAAGGGCTATGTAGTTATAGTGAAAATGTCTTTCTTCTAACATAAGAATAAAGATATTCTTCTCTGTCATTTTTGTTATCCCTTCCCCTTTTCCTTACATAAAAAGGGATGAAAAACAGAAAGATGAGAGGAACAGGAAGGAGAGGCTCAGAAAGAGAAAGATCTCAAACTGAAGGCTACTTCTGACCCACAAGTGGGTTGGTTGGCTCTAAAATGATTCAATTTTAAATTATCATGCAAGGCATTTCTATGACCAAACCTCCTTTTTATTTCCTTGATTCACTATACCACCAAAAAAAAAGTCAAGAGAATTACCTAGTCTTTTTCAAGTGAAATCAAGCTTTTAAAATAAAGTTTAAGCTCGTGCCTGGATCCCTTCTGATAAACCTACTCCTGTGCTTAATCAATAATCCTAAAGGCCTTCAAAATGGTCCTAATCAAATTTAACATGGATGCGTAGCTGCCATACAAAACAAAGCCTACCTCTTGCTTAGACTGGTACTTCTTTAACTCAACCGTGCCATCTCCAATCACAAAGGCTTCTTGGTGACCAATTAGGCGGTTCTCAGTTTGGGTGAGGAGATCACACAGCCCTTGGAGCTTCTCTTTGTACTCCTGTTGACACTCTGCCACAATCTAAGATGGAGAAAACCCAAAACACTGTCAATGGGTGATCTTCAAATCACTTTTGATCATGCTTCTCACTAGAACACCCTTTTCAAATACCCTCTATTAAGCTTTTTAAGTATGCTGTAAACATGATAGCCCTAGAGTACAAACTGAGCAAGGACAGAGAGAGAAAGAGTACAGTATGAACATGTCCCATGTACACAGAAAGAGATCCTGTTTGGGTGAAGTCACAACAGAATACTGGCCATGCATATGTGTAAGAGATGGAACTTCTGACCAACAGGAAGAAACATCCCATTTTCTTAAGTGCTTGAAACCTGCGACACACAATTAATTCTGCAAAAGGACACCAAAAGAGAAGTTAGTTGTGATTTGTCAGTTAACATATGGATATGTATATATAGGTTATCATGCTAGACACGATGCCTGGGTGTTTCAAGAATTAATAAAAGGAACAGTGCATGCACTATTTCTATTTCATACTATGTCTAGTTGCAATTCCATTTCTTTGCTCATTACTGCTATTAGATACAGCACTGTAATAGAGCTCAGTAAATATTCGAGATGAGTAAGTCAAAACCAATTACCTGCATCTTTATTTTCCTATACTACATACCCTGATTATCTAGATTATACAGACAGTAAACACGGCTCATGTTTAACTAAAAGCTTTAGCACATGCCAGGCAAAGTACTGTTTTATATGCATTACTCTGTCAGTACTCATAATACTACCTGATAAATTCCAATTTACCAATGAAAATAGTGAGGCTAAGTGACTTGCCCTAGGTCACAGAAAGCAGAAAGAGTAGGGTAGTTAGGGCACAATTTTTTTCTATCTATCTATCTATCTATCTATCTATCTATCTATCTATTTATTTATTTTTGAGTCAAAGTCTCTCTGTAGCAGCAGCTGGCTTGGAACTCACTATGTAGATCAAGCTGGCTTTGATCTCACAGAGCTCTACCTGCCTCTACCTCCCAAGTGCTGGGATTGTCATGACACGAATTTAAGCAACCCAGCTCCGTAGCATCCACTCCAGAGCACAAGCTCTGAGCTGCCGTGCCCTTTCCCATCCCCAGAGGATAAAGATACTCTGTCCTTCAGAGATAAATGTTCATTAATTTATTCCTGGAAATTTCTGGATGTGTACTATTTCCCATTTTGATGGGGAAAAGAATCAAGACTCTCACCTAAAAAAGTAGTATTAGAGAGTTATGAAAATTAAAATCAGTCAAATGATAGCATCAGTATGATGCTGGGGGCTGGAGGGATGGCTCAGAGGTTAAGAACACTGACTGTTCTTGCAGAAGACCTGGGTTCGAATCCCAGGACCCACATGGCAGCTAACAACTGTCCGTACTCCAGGACAGCCTCTTCTGTTCTCCATGGGCACTGCACGACATGGGTGTACTTACCCACATGCAGGCAATACACACATACACATAAAATAAAAATAATAAATAAAATATTAAAAAAAGAAAAACCATATTGTGATGCACACAATACCCCTACATTTCATCCTATCCATTAAGGCCTGGCCAGAAATCTTCCTCTCTGGTTATAATTTTTGGATATCTATGCTAGAGTTTCATGTTGAAAAAGTGAAATAATGACCCCTAACTCCACAAAGAAAGGCAAACCTTCTGATGATCAAGTTCCTGTTCCAGGTGTAACTGAGTCTCTAAATGATCCACCTTGGTGGTGACCAACTCCTGCATGTCAAGAAAACACTTCTGGGTTGTGTTTAAGAGTCTGAGCAGTTGTCTGCTTTGGTTGGGAGACAGATCTTGCGCATATTCAGAGATGAAGAACTGTATGTCAAAGGCCATTGTATCCAGCTGCACTTTGCTATGTGCGAGGTCTCGCAGCACATTCTGTGAACAAAGTAATCCAAGTTACCCAGAGAGGTAAACTGTGATAAAGTTCAACACTATTAATAATATTGATTGTTTAAATATGCTCCTTCATTCAGGTTCTCAAAGGTTTAATGATACTTTTTCAGTGATCATGAAAAATCCACTACACAAATCTAGTAATAAAAATTACAGACTTTTAGCCAGGCGTGGTGGTGCACGCCTTTAATCCCAGCACTCGGGAGGCAGAGGCAGGTGGATCTTTGTGAGTTCAAGGCCAGCCTGGTCTACAAAGTGAGTTCCAGGCCAGCTGGGGCTACAGGGAGACCCTGTCTCAAAAAAACAAAACAAAACAAAATAATAAAAAAATAAAGATTTTTATTATGCATACATATATATACATATACATATATAAAATGAAGTGTGTGTGAGATATGTGTACATACAAGTGTGTGCATGTCATTGCTCATGTGTAGGTCAGAAGAGAACCTCACGCACTGGTCCTCTTCCACCAGTTCTTGTTCTGAGACAGGGTGTCTTTCTGTGTTGTTCACTGCTACTAAGACCAGGCCAGGTGACCCACAAGCTTTCAGGAATTCTCCTGCCTTCCTGCCTCTACCTCCCAGCTCCTCACAGCAGCCTAGTATTACAGATGTGCACTACTGTTTCCAGCTTTACTAGGGATTTGACTTTAGATCCTCACACTTTCAGGGTTAGTATGGCAAGTACTTTACTCACTGAGCTACCTCCCCATCCCAATAAAAATTATTTAAATATGATGGCAGTTAAAATATGAAGGATAGCTGGATATGGTGCCAAATGTCTTTAATCCTAACACTCAGGAGGCAGAGGCAGGTGGATCTCTGTAGTTTGAGACTAGTCTGGTCAACATAGTGAGTTCTAGGCCAGCCAGAGCTTCATAGTAAGAGCCTGTTTCATATGAACAAAACATATGAAAAGATAAATAACAATTCCATAAGTGTTCTCTCTGCCTGATAACATCATATTTAGAATGTAAAACAATGATCCAAATCAGTTCAAAGTAGTACATCACAGAAAATGGAAATAGTTTGCTAATATTTACATTATTCATTAAACTGTAGTAGCACATAACAAGACCATGGGGACTTTCAACGTGCATGGCCAGAACTTCAGTTTTCCTACTCAGAAGCAATGAGCCTAACCAAGTCCATGAGGCAGGTTGCTCAAATTAAGAATCTATAAAAGAAAAAAAAATCATAGCAAAATTGACTACCATATAAATTGAACTTAGGCTATTATACTCTAATGTGACTCATTTGTAACTATTATGTGTTTATATAATGAATGAATGAATGAATGAATGAATGAATGAATGAATGAAGGAGTTTTTAGACAGGATCTCACTATGTAGCCCTGGCTTGGAACAGGCTTTGTAGATCAAGCTGTCCTTGAACTCACAGAGATTCACCTGTCTCTGTCTCCCAAGCGCTGGGATTAAAGGTGTGCTCTACCACACCTAGCTATATGAGTAATTTCTTTAAAAAATTAAATAAACAGGGGCTGGAGAGATGGCTCAGAGATTAAGAGCACTGACTGCTCTTGCAGAGGACCCGAGTTCAATTTCCAGCACCCACATGGCGGCTACGAACCGTCCTTAACTCCAGTTCCAGGAGAATCCGAAGAACTCTTCTGACCTCCACGGCATTGCACGACACGGGTGCACTCACATACTGCAGGCAATACACTCATACACATAAAATAAAAATAATAAAATATTTTTTAAAAATTACATAGAAATGTTAATGTCATTGGCAGTGAGAATTCATTTAGGCATCTGGATGGCATCCAGAAAGTTGGGTCAACTATGAAATGACAGGTCTTTAACATAAAGAAAGGAAATAATCCTTTACCACTTTGGGAAAGTTGTATTTGTCCTCTACACTAATTCATTAGATCCATCGGTTCTGTACTTTGCCATATGCATTTTGATACTTACCTTGAGAAACTCCAAACTTTTCTTTACAAGTTCAGCATCTTCGACATTCACAGTTTGAGCATCGTTCACAGACTTGGTCTTCTCTGAGATCCAATCTGATAATGACTTGAGTTTACTGAGGAAGTCTTCATGGCAAACTGCTAGTTTAGACTGGAAAACAAAATTGAGTGTTCATTTCTACATGTCCCCAAATTTCAAAGTCCTACTGTGACTCTGTTTAAGAGCTTAGCACTTTACAAATCAAACAGTTAAAAATGAATGAACTATTTCATCATGACTAAAGTCTCAAATTGGAGTTCACCGTTGTATGCCTACCATTTCAGAGTCAATCGCAAGCATGGTCTGTTTCATTCTTTCTGAAGATGTGCTGCTGAGGGAAGAGAAGGCAGTCTGCAGATCTTGGTGACTTTTGCTCAGTTCCTCAAGATGTCCTCTGGGAAGGTGACTAGGAGGAGACTTTAAGAAGTCTTCTGCCAACTTCAGATCTTTTCTTAAAATCACAGCAATAGGAGCCAATCCCAACTCAAATGTCTGCAAAGAAATATATTTCTCTTCTATTTACTATTCAACGAACAACAATTATAAACATAAAAGCAAAGTAGCCTGCTTTTTCCGAATCTAACACTAAATGACACCATCCATAAACAGCCAGTTGCTATAGCTTGGATCTGCATGTGTTCCATGCCTGCCCAAGATGTGGACCTCAGCATGCTGCTACTGGGAAACAATGGAAACCTTTGAGAGGTGGAACCCAGGGGGAGGTCTTCAGGCCCATGGGGACAAAGGATGCTCAAAGGGAGTTGGAGGATTTTTGTCTTTTTCCTGTTTTGCTTTTTCAGTTTGAAGTGATAAGCTGCCTTGCCATAAAACTAAAAGTAACAGGGGCAAGGGATTGTTGGGTCACAGCCTCTAAAACCATGAATCCAAATGATGTTTTTATTAGCTGACCACCTCAGGTGTTCATTATACTAATGGAAAGCTGACAAACAGAAGCAGACAATTCTTACCTCTAACTGTTTAAGTTGCTTCTTCAAAGCTTCTAGATTGTTATCCACATACTCTTCACCTTCCAAGGGGGGTTTCATATCTTGAAGCAGAGCCAAATACTCCTGCATTTTCTCAGTATGTTGTAAGCACTGTTGCAACTCACTAGAAAACTAAAAGCAAATTTAGATATTAGTAAAAAAATTTTAAAGTAAACAAAATATGTGGGATTATTCATAAATGTTTCATGTGGAAACTGCCATATAAAAACTTACTTTTTCTTTTGAGATATCATCAGAAGCCACCTTTTTTGACCCAGAAATACATTCAGAATGATTTGGAAGGTCACTGCACAGCTCCTGGATCGACTCATGTCTTGGCAGTGATGATACGTGCTCAGTAGCACTTTCTAGCCCCATTTCCTTTACAGTCTGTAGGTTCAGGGAACAGCCATTTCCTTCTTTGCTTTTAAGATCACCACAGGTGTATGACTTCTCTTCCAGCATCTCAGAAGCACACACCTTTTGATTTGATGCTCCAGTCTGTTCTCTTTCTTTTGAATGCCCATCAGAAAGCAGCTTGTAGAGCACACTTTCAAGTTGTGGAAGTAATTCTGATGGAATGCCCTTTTCCTCTAGATCAAACTCCACCTGAGTTAATTCCTTCATCAACTCGAATGTGCCTGTGATTTCCTGGTTATGCTGACTCTGCCTCAGTATATCAGGAAGGTCAATCTTATGATTTGCAATACAGAAAGGCTCACCTTTGCTCTCTGCGACGAGTTCTGACGAGTTATTCATGGGGGAAACTCCAGGACTATCATTGGTTTTAGAGTCACTAGACATACTACATACTTCATTTGGCAACTGGGATAAGATAACCCTTTGAATCAAGTTCCGAATTATAATTTTGGTGTCTGTATAAGCTGAAGGGTCTCCCACCTCTTTAAGAGTCCCATGACCTTCTTCCAATCTGCTTTTCAAGATACCCTTGACATCTACAAATCCCTGAGATGATTCTGGAACCTGAACTTCTTTTTCATGGGGTCTTGAAGACAAGGCTTGTTCTTTGTCTGGCTGTCTCTCAATGTTTTCTTTCTTACTGTTAATTTCTAACAGTGAGAAACTCATATCCAAAGTATTGTCAGAGGTATTTTTTACTCCATTTGTACAGAGCTTTGACTGCAAACAATCAGTATTTTCCCCATGGTCCTCCACATTTTGAACAAGTGAGACGGAAACTGTGGTCCTTTCTGGGGCGAACTGCTGAACTTCTGTTTTTCCTTCAGAGACACTTTCTGTGGTACAAAGGCTATGCTGGAGACTGTCACCTGGAGGCCAGTCTTCTTCAGGGGGAGCTGTTTTCTCTTCTGCATTATTCGTTCTTAACCATAAATCTTCTTTCATGGAAGGGGCAGCTATCAGAGCATGGCTTGGGACATTTTCATTTGCTTCCAGGATATCTGCTTTTATGTTTTTAGCACAATGTTTTAAAAAAGTAAACAGGTCACAGTCTTTCTCTGGTTCTTCGGTGAAGGGACCTTCCGCTTCACTGCTGTGTACCCCAGGGGATGCAATGTCTGAAGTCAAGTCAACAACAGTCACTTTGGAAGTTGAGGTGTCAAATATTTCTGCAAGATTCTCAAACTGAACAGGACTTTTCCTACTCATTGCTTGTACACTTTTTGGTTCATCTCTTAGAGTTACAGTCACTTTTTCTAGGCTATCTTTCTGGTTAAGTTCCCTGCTGTTGATCTGTGGGATTGGAAACTGATTCTTAACCAAACTGAGGCTCTCCGTTGTACCTTCATTTGGTAAAAGGCTGAGGTGTGGTTTTTCTTCTTTAGGACTGTCTAACAACCTTTCTCCCTTACCTGAGGCCATTTTCTGAATGGATGCTTCACCTCCTATTAGAGCATTATTTCTGGCATCTCTTCCTTTAACTGGACCTCTTCCTTTTCTTTCGTTATCTCTGTCACTTACAGAGGCTGTGGGTAACAACTGGCTGTCCTCAGAAGGCACTCCTATATGATCAGTTTCAGAATGACTGATTTTATTAAAAGATGAGAAGATTTTCGACGATACATTCTCAAGATACTTGCCTTCAGCTTTCAGAGAGTCTGCAGCTTCTGGCCCTGGAACCAAAGGGACCTTTGTGACAATTATATCACTTTCTAGTTCAGAAGTCAAACTGACATTATTAGGCAAAATGCCTTCTGAGCCCAAGTCCTTTTTGGAATCAGTGTCTTTGGTATTAGGCAGTGACACATCTTTAGTTGTCACATGACTAGGTAGGCTTACGTCATTTCTTCCAAGAGCTTCAGTTCTAAGTTCTGAAAGGTTGCTTCTGTCAGTAACTAAGCTACTCTGACTAGTCGATTCTAGCTGTAAAACATTTACACTGTGCTGTTTTTCTACGGGACTGTAGCTGTGTGTTTTACCCAAGAGGCTCACTTTATTGATGGTCTGATTTTCATCACTGTTTTCCTTTACAGTGGTGGCATACACCTGGGTATCTTCATCTTTATCTGGGCTCCTGAGCTTTCCAGTCTCATCTCCTACTCCTTGTTCGTCTCCTCCATAGCCATCATCATCACTGCTGTAGTCACTAGGACAGTCGCCATCATTCTCATCATCTAGATTGTTACTGTCACACACATACCTGTAACTTTCTCTACTTTGCATGGATTCTAAATGATCAGTATCAGATCGAATTTCCTGTCCAGTTTCATACTCTTCTTTTCTTCCTTTCCAACAATCATCAGGTTTTAATAAAGTACCGGAGCTCTCTCTCCTTCCTGTAATCTCATCATCGGTCAATGAGTCAGACTCATCACTCTCTAGGTCACTTGCAGTTTCCTTTTCAGATACAAATCCTGCTGACTGTTCATTCACCTGGTCTGAGCTCCCTGAACATAACTGTTCCTTGTTACCAGAATGGAATTCAGCTTTCTCGGTACCTTCAAGAAATTCTTGAAGATGTGCTTTGCTGTTTACACTTAAGCTGTCAACTATTCCTCCTTGGGGAAACATAGAATTCTTCTCCTTTGAAACATCATAAAAAACATCCACAGGAGGAGGGGTCCCATCATTTTCCTCCTGCAATGTGTCACAGTCCTCAGGTTGCAAACAATCATGGTCATCACCTTGAAGAATCAAAGAGTCATGGTCATCCTCTTCAAACAAGGGGGTATCATAAAAATCATCACCACTCTCACTGTCTGTTCCCATGTCACTCTGCTGGTCATCCAGCAGTGATGTCTCATAGTCCCCAGCACTGATGGCTTCTTCATGTGATAGTACACCACCAACAGATGCACTGGTATTATCTGAACCATCCCCTGGGTTCATGGTGTGTAAGTATTTTTCTACTTCAGACCTGCTTTGTCTGCCTTCAAGTGTTTGCTTAGCAACTGTATGAGTATTTTCAAGCTTACAGAAAGCATCTGACATGTATTTATCATTGTGATACTGTACTTGAGGATTACTGCTACCAATATTTAAAGAATTTTGTTCACAGTGTTCTCCCTGAAAACTGACGTTAATAGCTGCTATTCCCAGATACTGGTCCTGAAATGTTTCTTTTGTTCTTTGATCTGCTGATATGCTCTGGTCACTGACTGACAATGCAGAGGCTTCACATTTATACCCAATGTTCTGTGGGGTATGGCTATCATTAAAATTTCCCTGATAGTGCCTCATCTCATCATGACTTAATAGGGCACTAAGACTCGGGGAATAGTCAAAGACAGATGGGTCCTTATGCACAGCATCTTCAATCTCATCCTCACTTGAATCGTAGAGTCTACCAGCTTTTGATGTCAAAAAATTACTCGCAAATTCTTTACTGCTACATTCATCTGGATATTCCTTTGCTTCAAGTTGACTTTGATTTTCACAGATTTTATGCATGTTTTCAGAATCATGTCTGAGCATGCTACCTTCTGCAAGTTCAATCTGTGGTGAATGTGACACAGGTGTGGGGACCCACATGCTAGATGAAATGCTGGCTTCATCAACAACTGCTGCTGACTTTCCTAGGTTTTCAGACTGGTACAACACACTGCTGCTACCAGTTCTCATTTCACAAAGCTCTTCCTTTAGAGCACACTTTCTATTTTCAACAATCTCTTTATGTTCAGGTTCTCCACAAGGATATTTATCAAAACCAGTTGGTGAAGTGAAACATTCTTTCTCTTTACTTGTAGCATAATTGAGAAAGATATCAGAGTAGCTTGAGACAGCAAGACTTTCTTTTATGGGTATTTCCTCTCCAAATTCTGCACCACAGCTTTCCAGCAGCATGCTAACAGCCTCATCCAAGTCTCCATCATAGAGCAAGAGTCTCTGCCCCGTGTTTGCATCCATGTAGCTATTCACCATCAAATAAGAGAGGAATAAGTTCTTAGTTTGTTCTAAATTCTGAGTTGCTGCTGGCTCTTCACCATCAAAGCCATCCTCTTCCTGCCTATAATCATGAACTGTAGATGGATGGAATTTACAAAAAGAGAGCCATCTTTTGGCATTTTTACAAGCTTCTAGATCTCCTAAGTCTGGCATTTTGTCTGGTAGTGTTATATTTTTTAAAATGGACACTGTATTATTATCTATAATTCCTAGCTGATTAGCAACATCCAAGCCAATGACTTGAGAACTTTCTGGGATATAAAGAGCAGCAATTTTCTGCCGTCCATTCAGAATTTTGTAGGCTAATTCATTTGTAATCAACTCTTGTTGCAAGGAAGAAGACGTGGGGAATATTTCGCCAGAGTGGGGCCAAAGGAGCCCAACATAGCCTCGCTGAGCCTCCAAAACCAGAAGAGCACTGCTGGATGTTATCAAGTCACATTGCACCGCTTCATCTACTGTTAGGCGCTTAGCAGGGTTTGAGTGCATGATCCCACCAGTCTGAACCTGGTATGTGAGGATAGCATTTGCAGTGTCTCTGTCGATCATTCCCTCTGCTGTGGCTTCTTCAACAGTCATTTTCTGACCAGAGTTACCACTTATCAGACCTCCAGACAGAAGCTGCGCACCTAACAACCTGAACATGGTTTCACGGTCTATGAGACCTTCATGAGCTGCTCTTAAAATGCTTATGCTCCTTCCACATTTCAGTGTTATTCGGCCCCCTTCCTGTGGCCTCACAGGTAGAAGCCACATCCCAGTGTTTTCCTGCAAAATGCTTCTTTGGACCATATCAATTAAAGACACCTTCTCAGAAGTACACGGGTCTATAAGATCTTTGCACATGTTTTGCCTTTCCAGGACTTTAGAAAACAATGCTGAAGAAAGTAAATTCTGTTGGAAAGCCTTTTGCAGGGTCAGCTGTTCACCTGTGGCTGGGACAACCAGAAAGCCTGTGGAAAGCAGCATCTCCAGAACTCTAATGGCCATGGACTCTGCTATCATGCCTTGAGCCAGAGCATCCAGGACAGGAACTGAGGTCGACGACACAGTAGAAATAATCTCCTTAGCTTTATTTAGTTCTTGCAGTTGGCAAAGAATTTGTTCATCAATGAGGCCACAACTCTCAGCATCTTTGAGGTCAAAACACTTTCTTAATTCTGGTGAAATTAAGCCAGAAATTATTAGCTGTGTCTCTAGCAACCTGATTCCTGTGTCATAGTCAATGAGGCCTCTTAAAACTGCCTGATAGACGGAAAGGACTTCTCCAGTTGTCTGATCAATGGTGCCTGAGATGACTTTATCCAGCTGTGGAAAAATACAAAAATCTCAGGTCAGTCTGATATTCACAGCAGTATCATGGAACTTAGGTGTTTTTGTTTTTTAATAATGCACTTAATCATAAAAATCCTCTACTTACCAAGATGCAGAAATGCTGTGAATGTTAGGCAGCTCAAATGCACAAGTGATCTATGTCAGTGATCTATTCAACAGCACAGGATGTGATAAAAGCTTTGAAAACAACATGCATCTGTGAATTGAAAACTTAATACCGTGTTTGCTAACAAGGTTAGTGAAGACACAACAGGAGTGGGTGCTGACAGTGAGAAAACAGAACATGTATCTAGAAGGCACATCATGCTTCCTGCATTTGGGTGAGAACAGAGTCTAGTGAAATGAAAGAGAGGATCGGACCCCATGCTATTGATGTTTACAGCATACAAACTTCTTTTTGTAAGGATACTCAAAAACCAAGGAACCGGAAAAATTGTTACATACCCCCAAAACATGACAAACTATTGACAGTATTCCTGGGAGTAATGGAATTAAATATAATGAACACTTTGAATACTGAACATTGTGTTGAGCATATTAATATGAACCAGACAAATTTTAAGTAATTTTGGTTCTATATTAAGAAGACATGAGGGCATCTGCATTTCAACATATGGCCTGCCATCACTCAAAAAACACTCATGGATGTCTCTGGAAATGAAACTCCATAAACCTGTCAATGTTAACTTCAGAGATGACCCACAAGCCCTTTTATAACACCATATCTTATAATCAAATAGCTAACAGTAAAAGAATGGCTTTTGAAAAGAAGAGTTAGAAAATGAATGCATCTTCTTTCACCATGCAAGGCAGAGATTAAGAGGCCATAGAAACTGATGTGTAAGACCCCATTTAATAAACAACACTGAAATCTCAGAACATTCAAATTAATTCCATCCATTTTTCCACATATGGAAGTTGAGGTAACTTACTAATGACATGTATTTTTATAGTCATGCAATAACATCAGGCTTCCTGAAGTGGCTTCACGTTCAAGAGTAACATTACCTTCTCTACCTTGACATCTCCAGAGGGTTGTGATTCTTGTAGCTGTTTCAGAGATTCACTGAATAATAAGTATCCTTCTTGAAGACTTTTCGCTTGTTTTTCCAGTTCACTTCTTTCTTCATCTGTCAGTCTAAAATATCCACAAAGTATGACGAGATTAATCATAGCCTTCAAGTGTAAAAAGTCTGTATTAGGTTCAGTGTCACTGTTACCTGATCTTAAAATATAGGCTGACCTAGACATTTCTAAGGCCTTGAAATGACTGTATATGAAAATAAGGGTGCCTTGAAATATCTAGAAGTCTTTCACTTGTCCAAGAAACGTATAAGAAAAGGTCAAACAAATCTGTTAGTGCCTCTTCAACATAAAAATTTCCAGAATAACTTGTTATCTGATAAAGGAAAGATCCTGTTTTCAGTCCCAACAATGAAAAGAGCCAGTTTCTTCAGCTAAAACTTATTTAAACTAAAGGCTGAATAAAAAAGAAATCTACAAACCCAATTCTCCAGTGTATGACACAAAATTATTCTGGGACAAACCTAAAGAGGACAAGCTAAAACAGACGACAAGGCTGAATGCCTTCCTTGTCTGAATCACTGGTTGAAATATACGCAGGGACTTGTGAAAAGTGGAATTTATGTCTATGCACAACCATATAAATGTATGTATATTAATATTAGCAAAGAAAACAAAGAGTCTGTTTATATAATTCTTCCAAAAGGTCATTTCAAGAGTAACATTTTGAATCAAAATTGGATTTGGAGTCTTGCTATGATGACTCACTAATTCTAATCTCTAGCCACTCTGAGCCTGTTTTCTGTAATTTCAGCTTTATCAGTAATAAATGAACATAAGTAAATTTAGATGTGTGATGACTAGAAGCATCAAATTGCTAAGTTTGTACTCATTAAGGAAACTGTGATGTGTGTATTTAATTTTTAAAATACTAATGAAAATTTACCACCTTCTGCCTTACTGAATGCTTTTAAAAATTTGTCCTTACACTGAATGAAAAGACTGATAAAAATCAACATACTTGTCTCCATGTTTAGCCAAGAAAAGCTGGATAGCTTGAAGTGATTCAGAGAGCTGTTCCTTCTTGGTTGATATTTCTTTACTAGAAATCTGTAAGGTGAGAATGCACATTCAAATTCTATTCACAAAAGGAGTAAAAAATAGTAATCTAAAAGAATAGCATGTTTTAATCAAGACCAAAATGGCAGGTATGCCTTCTGGGTGACAGAAATCAATAACCTATCGGTTATGAGCAGTCTCCTCTCGAAGCCTGCATAGGAAGACAACTTTACTTAGAATGTACAGTAAGAAGTCAGTGTCCTCTGTTCAAAATGCTACCATTTTCAGATATGGGCCTTGCATCTGTCCCAACCTAATCATGAGTTAGGTGACCCCGATACTGGATGGCCAGAGGCTGAGCACCGGCCCAAAGTCAGCCTTGTATATCCTAGTACTCAAAGTATGTGACTGTGGAGCACTACGTCCAAAGAGTGCCTTCTTCCCCTAGCACCTAAATACAATGTCCCTTCTGAAAGGGTTAGATGAAGTATTACTCAGCAGGCTTGTAGGTCAAGAAGAAATAATTTCTAACCCTAGGCTGCTCCATTGCAGAGGTCATCTGTGTCAACCAGAGAAATAAAATCGATCAATTTGGGGAAAAGCAAGAAGCTAACACTTTCTCCTAATCCCTTCAATTGCCTACATTTTTCCCTCAAAAAAATTTACATTCTTGGTAATAAGCAAAACAAGAGGAAATATGGGGTCAATGAAAAGATGCCCGTATCTTAGTCAATTTAAGTATTTTGCATGGTCATAAGTAATCATGGGACCAAATGGGATTTTTGAGGACTCACTATATGCACATTGAATTATTTTTTTTTCTTTAAGAAAGATAGATCAAGTGCTCTGGTGGAATTACAGGTAAGGCCATGATCTGCAATAAAAAGTGTGTATGTGTACTAGGTCTAAATCTTACTAATGTCTGGAGAATTTGAAATGATATAATGTGAAGATATAGGGGTTTATGATTCATGTTTCTGAAAAGAAACTTGTTTTCCCAAGAAATCTTAGGTGCCTGTTTTAGCTGCTTATCTATTTTATTGAGAAAAAAGGCTTGGAGGAAGCTATCTTAAATATCTGTAGCAAATTACCCTGAAAGTTTTTGGTTTAAAATATGCCAGATGCAAATGCTTTCAGAATTCTCATTTCTTCCATATTGTATTATATATACTATGTATGACTAGGAGCTAATACAGCTCTATTTCTAATGAATAATACTTCAAATATATACTCAGTATCTCTTCAAAAGAAAATTCCAAATCAAATATATTTGGCCTTGTATCAAAGGCAAGATTAGGCAAGACACTGAAGTCTTCCCTTATTTAATCATACAAACTGTGTCTATTTCAACGGACTGTACGTGATTATTAAGGTAGAGCTAGAAGAGAGTTGGAATACTGCGATTAAATTAGAAGTTTCGAAGTGTCAGGCAAGGGCAGGAGCTAGCCTCCTGTGCAAAAGTATTCCTTACGTAAAAGTTTCTCTGGCTGACAATTTTCCAGGCATGATGACACATGCCTGCAATCCCAGCTCTTGGGAAGTGGAGGCCCAAGAATGAAGCCTCCATCAACTTCCCTACAGGAGACCCTGTCCCTGGAAACCAAACTAACCACAACAAAAATGAAATAAAACCCAGCAGGAATCCCTATGATCAATAACAGCACCACTAGAACTTATACTTTAATCTCCATGTCTTGTGGGCTTGAAAGGGTATACTGTGTCATTCAACTAAAGCTAAGTAGTGAGGTTAAGAAGAGAGCCCCCGGGACTAAAAAGTTCACTCGAATATGTAGGGATATAGAATTTCCAGTGGTTGGGCTAGAATGATTTCCTTATGAAACAGAAAAAAACCTAGGGAAGAACTACTGACTACTTACTATCCTAGCTGGTGTTTTCCTTATTCTTGAAACATGTTTAAATCTGTAAAAATGAGACATGTGTCTTCATGATGTGGAGGACATGGAGGACTGGTCAGCAGTTCCCATCACACTAATCAGGGGCTGATCCAAGTACACCAGGAAAAGTCATGGAACCTCCTGGCTCACTAACTATTCAGGTTTTGGAGTCACATTTCCTTTTCCAGCATATCCTAACCATGATTCCTTCGGCAAGCTACCTAACACCTAACCTGTAAGATCTTCATAGACTGTAAACCTGGGGCAAATTAAGGCAAAGATGTAAACATTGTGCTTGCGGACTGTATCAACTCAGCACCTTCTACCCAGTTAGTATGAAGCTGGGACCTCAGTGAGTACCTGTTGCTTAGAGAAGAGAGATTTCTCAGCTTTCTCTCCATCTCTCAATGTCTTGCTGATATTTGATACCCATTTTTGCAATTCTTTAGCTTTTTCAACATGCTGTTTCTTTTCCTCTTCCAGTGACTTCTGACAGGTATGATTGGTAAAAAAACAAACAAAAAAAAAATTCCAGTAAATAACCAAGCTACTAAGCTGACCAATCCTCCGAGAATAAGAATGCAGAAATGTTTTCCTCATCATCTACACAGGTTACTG
The DNA here is from genome assembly GCF_000622305.1 of Nannospalax galili. NCBI lineage: Eukaryota > Metazoa > Chordata > Mammalia > Rodentia > Spalacidae > Nannospalax > Nannospalax galili. Next base: position 2,179,562 of record NW_008349130.1, on the reverse strand, counting down.
AGGCATTTTATTCATTCACTTAATCACGTTTAACCATGTCACACAGCAGTGTACTTCCAAAATGTTTATGGTAGTGAGAATGCTTTGAGAAAACATTCTTCAGTCATTGGTCTGACCACCCAGCTGCTCCAGGAACATGACAAATAGGCGAACCCAACTTTATTCATGAGGAACTAGCAGATTTTTGAATTGCTGCCTTTGCATTAGCATTACAATCGTGACTGTCTTGACAGAAAGGTATCAGACAAGAGAGAGTCTCTGAAGGAACAGTGAAGGAACAGTGAAGGAACAGAGTGACTACATGCAGATGAAAAATCCTTAGCGAGGAGAAACTTTCCCCCTCCTCCAACACGCAGTGCAGTTAATGTTTGATTTGAATTCTAAAAACCTCAACTAAAATAAGAGATTACAATAAACATTTTGCTATATAAGGAACATTACTGCATACAGGAAAACTTGGAACATTTTTGCTTCAGAAGCAATCTCTCTTGTTGCTGCCTCATAGAAGTGGAATGAATTTACATCTTTTTCTTTGATCCCAGGGTGCTCTGTGAGGTGCTCTTTCGAAAGGCATAATGTGTCCTTTAATAAATGGGAGTGCCAGCACCAGGCTGTATCTACGCAGCAAAAGGCCTCTGAAGGAGCTCTCAAGACAGGAGGCTGTGAACTAAGTTCATCAGCTTACCCCACATTCTAGGCAAAACCCATTCATTTTAGTGAGGTAAGATTTAAAAAAAAAACCTATCTTCAGAACTAAATGGAACTATTAAAAAGGCAGTACATATTTTGTTATTTACAATTTAAAAATTATCATCTCTTCTGAGCAGGAATCTATCTCTAGCCCACAAGAAAAAAAAAAAAACTGGTGCTTCAAGTTAGTGACACAACTTAGTGCACTTTTAGTCAAATATCATTGCTTTAAGCAGATAGCATGAACCAGTCAGCGCTGCCCCCTTGCATGCAATTGCTTAAACTTGTCCTACTGGGAGGAATAGTAGAGGCTGGAGATTCCTGTCGTCAAGGGTTCAGATACTTCTAACAGTTTAAGTCCTGTGTGGAAATCAAAATCAGCTTTTTCTAAGGCTTCTTTATATGTTAATTTTCTTTTGGTCCGGGGACATATTATGTTCCTGACATATGACTTTTGGTCTTTGAGTCTGGTGGCAATGAGGACATCTATGGCACCTATCTGCAGAGCCTCTTCTATTGACAACCTGGAGTGAGCCTCTGGCTCTATCAGCCCTCCTGTCAGGTACTGAAATTCCAGGCACCGCATACCCATTTCTTTACTTATGATATTTGCATTCACAGCTTCCATCACTGACATCGTTCTATTAATGACAGGATGGCTAATCCCTGTGATGACTAATTCACACTGGCGCAGCTGCTGGGCAAAGCCCTCATCCACCAGGCCTCTATGCAAAGCCTCGGCCACCCTGTATTTTTTACCAGTTAGGGGATCAATTATCCCCCCAGTACTGACTTGGGCTTCGAGGCATCTGAGGGCAGTAATCCTATCAACCAAATTTCTACGGGAGGCTTTCAGTAAGGAGATCCTTTCCCCACTAGCTGTCAGCCAATAGCCAGCAATGGGACTATGCAAATCCTTCTTCGGAATTACCCGGCTCAGCAAGAAGTCAGCAAGTTCTGTCAGTGTGATGAGGCCTTCCTGATATTTTTTGACTGAGGTTTTGTCAAGTGTTCCCTGCTCTACAGCCTCACTAATATTGAACTGCAAGCCAGTTTTAGTATCAGTCAGCATGTGAGAAGGATGCCCATAAGCGTCAAAAAATGTGACTTCCCTCCATTGATACTGCTGTCCTGAAAGTTCAAGATAAACACTTTTGTCGATTAGGTTTCTCTGGAGAGCCTCATATGCTGTCAGTTCTGCTCCTGTATTAGTATCTACCACAGAAATTTTATGAGTTTTCTCTATGTTGAGATTGGATATGTCCCTCTCCCCAAATGGCAACAGAAGGCACTGGCAATCTACATCAAACACACACATCTGGAGTAATTCTGCATAATAAAATGCCTGCTTGTTGTTGGGATTAGGAAAAACTCTTGTGTTGCTGGATGGCTCGTGCAAAAACTGTAAGATGGCATTATTTAGCAAGCCCTGCTTCACAGCGACTTCTGGAGGAACACGGATACCTCTCACGGGGTCAATGACACCCCCACTGGCAATCTGGGCTTCCAAGATATGTTTACCTTTCTTTCTGTCAAGCATTCTGTTTTCCATGGCTTGAAACACTGACAGTGTCTTAGAAGAATGTGAATACCCCAAAGCTGCCTTCTCTGCCTCAAGGAGCCTATTTCTGAACTCAGGATCAACAATGCCTTTAAGAACTGCATCTTCCACACAGTACTTCTGACCTGAAATAGGGTCAATCATAAAACCTGTCGCAGCCTGAGCTTCTAAAAAGACTAAAGCCATCATTTTGTCTATTAAGATTTTCTTAGCTGCTGAAGCAAATGAAATTTTCTCTTTTGAAGAGTCTAGATAAAGCCCTGCAATTGAGGTGGCTTTTGTCAAAAATTTGCTAAGAGTTTTCTGAACTTCTTCAACCGTCTTCAGACCAAGTCGCAGTTGCTCAACTGTTTTCATGTCCAGAAGCTTGGCTTCAACAAGCTGCCTGGCAGTCACAGTGTGCCTGAGGCCCTGGAATTGAAATTCATCATCCCTAACAGAGCATGCGTGATTAAGATCAAGGTTCTGGGAAGTCTCTGGTTCTAAGCTTTTCTTAAGGAAATCTCTCTTGAGTCCACCAGATGCTCTGCACCCTTCGAACATCCATTCGTCAGCACTGGGAACTGGTTTCTTTTCTTGTTTTAATGTTGTGACTTCTGTATGCATATCATATTGCTTGTCCTTAGCTATCTGTAATAGGAATGTTTAACATGTTAAAAGTCATCTAAAGAACATTATGCCATGTTACCCAATATCCTCAACCCAAACAAAATTCCTTGAGTCACGAATATAATTGAAGAATTTAAAACTGAGGGCAGGGGATAATAATACTTTGAGAAACTTAGTTTTAACAATTAAATACGTTAAAGTCATTTGTTGAAAAAGATTACGATATTTGGCTACAGAATAGTAGTGACAATTTATAATAAAATGTAGGTAAATCACTAGAAAATTGCCGCAGTATTTCCCTCTAAGAACTATAAAAAGCCAAACATTCAAACTTGTTTAAAACGTAGTCTTGGAGAGGAAAGAAGCAGGAAGAAACTTAACATCATGTAGTTAATATGGTCTCAAAGAATACCTCTAAGGGTGTCAAGAGTTTCACCAACTCCATCTCGAGTTTGTCATCTTGGTACCTAAGAGGTGGCCTGGAATTGTGTAGGGCTTGGTCTCTTATCTTCTCTATTTCTGTTAACCTTGTAATAGGGTTTTTCTCGTCAAAAGTTATTTGTAATTCAGTGCTTGTTTGAGAGAAGTACTCAGAGTAGCACTGCTGGCTTTTCTCCTTCTCCAGCAGAGCCTCAGGCTGCTGGAACTGAACTTCTTTTGGCACTTGCTCAACAACCCTATGCTGCCATTTTTCCTCCAGCTGCTGTGGCTCTTGAGTCCATCTCAACAGTGGAGACCTGGCCTTTGGGAGAAGGTGCCCTGAGTTTCTATAGCTCTCTCCAGGGCGATGGCACTCTTTGCCTGCCGTATCAAAATCTGGTGTGAAGGTACGATCTTCAATTGTGCTCTTTTTTTGGATTTCACACTGAAGCAAAACTAACTGATGCTCATGCTCTTTCATCTGTTGATCCATTTTTTGCTTCAGGTTTTCAACCTCACGTTTCTGGGCTATCAGCTCAGCCTCAAGTTTCTGACACTTTTGATAATGGTTTGCTTCAACATGCCGTCCCTCTTGCATCTGCTCACGGTACCGCTGAAGTTGCTGCTCAAGCTCTCTAATATTTGTTTCCCAAAGCTTAGCATTCTCTTGAGCTCTGCAGTTCTCTCTCTGAAGAGATACAAAGTCATGCTTAATGCCCGAAATATCGTTTTCAGTGATGACCTTGGACTCCATTAATTTTTCCATCTTTTTCCGGAACTCATCTGCCGAACGTTTGAATTTGTCAGACTCCTCCTGAAGCAGGACCATCTTTCTGTGGGTCATCTGTTCTTCTATGGTCTTTAAGTGTAGTTCATCTTGCACCTTTTTCAGCCTGCTATTCAACTCTTGCACCTGAGCTTGCTGTAGTTGAGCTTTCTGCTCCTCCCGTCGCTTCTCCTCTTTGGAGGCACTGAGCTCAGCGTTCAGGCTTCTAACTTCCTTCTCGGTATTCTGGATGATAATGTTCTGTTGGTCACACTTGTGCTTAAATTCACTTACTAAGTTTTGGCTTTTGGCTAGATCATCTTCTAGGTTTTTAATTTTTCTCTGGAAATCCTGCTCTGTTTTGGTCTGTTTATGCAAGTGTTCATTTGTATTGCGTAACTGATCTTTAAAACCATCTGCCTGAATTTTCAGCACCTCACATCTCTGCTGGATGGCTTGTTTCTCTAGAACTATACTCTGGGATTCAGCCTGAATTCGCTGCATCATTAATTTGGTTTCATTGTTCTGCCTCGTGAGCTCATCCACCCTTTGTTTGAGCATTTCTGCACACTCGTTGCTTTTCTCCAGCTCTTCATTGAGCTTTTGGATTTTAGCATTATTTTCTTTCTCGGCTTTAATATTCTGAAGCAGCTGCGCATGGCTCTTCTCAAACTCTTCTTTCAGATGATCCGATTTCCTCTGACACAGTTGTCTTCTTTCATTTGAGAGTTCCTTCTCATCCTGGAGAGAATGCACTCGGGAGTTTAACTGCTGAATGTTCTTCTCAGCGAGTGCATGCGCCCTAGTGACTCTGTCGACTTCTCTTTGTAATTTCCCTTTCTCGTGATGGAGGGATTCTAATTCTAACTGATAACTGTGCTTTATTTTCTTGAGATCATTAGCTTCTTGCATGACCTCTTCAGCTTTGTCTGTTGTCTGGTTCAGCTGCCTACTGAGTTCTCTAAGCTGCTGGGAATACCCTTCCTGGACCTGTTCCTTCCTCTCCAGCTCCAACTTAAGGCATTTTAGTACACTATTCGTTTCATCGAGTCTGTCTTTTAGGAGCCGAGCCTTTTCCTCCGACGATGTCTTCTCAAGCTGGAGGGCGTTAAGCTCATACTTAAGGTCTCGCATCTCTTTCTCAGCCTTTCTGTTGGCCACAGTTAGTTCATCTACCTGCTGTCTAAGCTCTTCTTTTTGTTTGTCATGCTCTTGCTGAGGACTGTCTATGGCCGTACTTGATGTGGCCTGTGCATTTTCTCGACAGGAATACTGGATTTCGGTTATTCTTCTTCTTGCTTCCAATTCAATTTGTTGCTTTTCCTTCAGCTGTTTCTCCGCCACCTGCTTCTGAAAGGCCAGGTCTCTCTCCATCTGTTTTACCAGCTTCAGGAGTTCCTCCTCACTGTCCCTCTTTCGTTTCAGCTCTTCCATCAACTTGTGTTTCTGTTGTTCTAAATCATTAAGACTTGAATCTTTCCTTTTAAGATGATCTTCCAGTGTTCTCCTGGTGAAGGTGTTTTCTTCTAACTGATTTCGGAAGTTCCGGAGGTTTTCTTCCACGGCAGCTCTTCTGGCTTCCGCCTCCGAGGTGAGCTGCTTTACTCGCTCCAGCTCCCTCTCTGCAGCTTCCTTCTCCCTCACGCTCGTCTCGAGCTCCCTGCGATACTGCCTGGCCTCACTCTCTGCCCTGATCTTCTGCAGAGCAATGTCTTCCACGTTCCTCTGCTGCTTTCTCAATTCATGTTCTGCAGCCTCCTTGACCTTGGGAAGCTCCTCCTCTACCCGGGACTTCTGCTTCTTTAGTTCGGCTACCATTGTTTCCAATTCACTGATCTTTCCTGTAAGTTTGCTGTTTTCAGCCATTGTTGCTTTCTGACGCTGAAGCAGATCTGAATACGCCCCATGTTCAGAACTCTCCTTAGACCTTTTCATCTACAAGAAACATCATGAAAGGGTCAAACCTGCTCAGCTGAAATGGATTGTACAGCATCTGAGGCAGTGCTCCCAAGACCAAGAGACCGCACATGCAGAACAAGCCCTGTAGCCGCCACCTGCGCCTGTGTCTTCAGAGGAAGCATGAGAAAGTCAGCAGGGCAAGTTTCCCAAAGAATCTAGTTTTGCCCCCAAGAAACGATCCTACAGAACATGCAGCAGAGCCCAAAGTTCCACAGATGAGGAATTTAAACTTTGCTCAGGATGATATTCATTCTGCTCCTGCACAAAATTTAATCCTGTAGAATCTAACAGCATTTAGTTTTCAATAGCTGGCTGAATGGAAATTTAAAGTGATAATTACAGTTCCATGTTTTATGACAAAGAAAAGAACCTGAGAACAAAGAACTAAATTCAGAAATAACACTTAACATGGGAAAGGAGAAAAGTGATATAAAATCTTGAATTTCTGAATCGTATCTATGCCGGACATGGAATGACAATTATAATGATCAGAATTGCTAATGCAAAGGCAGCTCTTGTCCTTGATGGATTTAGAGATGTGATTCAAATACTCAGACTTTGCTATTGCTGTGAGTGGCATGTCTCATATGAAATTCATTTTGACAAGTACTTTTAAAACCCCATAAATACAAAGGTATTTGTGAAATATAAATGCTTTAAAAACATACTTAGGGATTCATTGCCAATTTATCAAATAAATATAAGAAAACCTTTTTACAGCTGGGAGGAGTCCACACTGACTGAGGAACTAAATGACTAGGATTAGTTTACCAACATACTTAAATTCTCTTCATTAACATCATTATGTTGTTAGCTTTGTATCAACTTAAAATAGAGAAAAACAAAAATTGTTTTATATAGCTGATTTGTTTTCATTGGTACACAAGGCAAATTTCAAGAATTTAATTCATAACTAACCATGTATCTTCTTTTTCATTCTCTAATTTCTTGATGTCCGGTAATTTTTGGATGAAAATTTCAGTTGTTTTCTTTATTAGTCTAGATATTTGTTATATGAATTCACATAGAAACAAACATCACAACTGCTATGCTCAATGCTGTGTTTTCTTCAATTTTATATCAGAGTCAACTCTTAGTAACACTAAAGGATTCTGTCTATGATATTATGTTTTCACAGACACACACATCTGTAATCTCAGAACTCTGAGGTAGGAGCATTGTGAATTCCAAGGCCAGCCTGGGCTACACAGAGTGATGCTGTCTCAAAAAACAAAACTAAGCCAAGCGTGGTGGTACATGCCTTTAATCCCAACACTTGGGAGGCAGAGGCAGGCAGATCGCTGTAAGTTCAAGGCCAGCCTGGTCTACATAGTGAGTTCAGGTCAGCTGGGACTACAGTGAGACTCTGTCTCAAAAAGACAAAAAAAAAAAAAAAAAAAAAACCCGAAACCAAAACAAAACAAAAAACCTGGCAGGCCGTGGTGGTTCACACTTTTGATTCCAGCATTACAGAGGCAAAGGCAGGAGGATCTCTGTAAGTTTGAAACCAGCCTGGTCTACACAGTGAGTTCCAGGCCAACCAAGGCTACATAGTAAGACCCTGCCTCGAAAATAAATAATTAACCCAAAACAAACAAGAACAACAAAATTTAAAAGTTCTTTCTAAGGGGGATTTGGCAGTTACTTATCAAACCTTACTTTTAGATCTATTGCAAGAAGTCTTGAATCTTTTTCTCTTGGTCAGACTGCGCTTTCCTCAAACCAAATAATAACAGTAACAACAATCTGTTGCTGAGTTTTCAGTATCTCAATTAGAGTCATCTTAGTGGTTTATGAATACTTCCAAGCTGTCTGGTTAACTACGAAATTTTTCACATAATAAAATTTACTTCAAATAATTCACATCAATTACTGATTTTGTTATCCTGTAGAAATCAAACTTATTCACATACAAATAACTTCCTCAAAAGGTTCCTCTAGTTTTTATGCCATGGGAAAATACCTAATAGAGATTGGTCTCAACAAAGGCTACAGAATCTTCACCATCTAACACAACTATAAACCAATATTTTACATTTCTATAGCCAATTTGATTACTTCTGAAATCAATTTTCATCTATCTTTGATTTTATGTTTATTATGAAAAATTCTTCACTCAAGGCAAAGTTTGGCCTGTGGATATTCAAGACTCATTTCAGAAATGTTATGCTTTTGAGTCTAAAAATTTGACCTAAGTACCTTTTATAGAGCATTCCACTAATATGATTCTTAAGTGAGGGCTTTTTAATTTTAAATTGTAGTCTTTGCTATGTGTCTTTCAAAATTGTTTTTAAAATTTTTTAATTCACTATAAATCTTTGGTGTTTCAGAAATGATTTGCATTTGAGTCTTTTAAAATATTTTTGTTTTGGGGCTGGAAAGATGGCTCAGTAGTTAAGAGTACTGACTGTTCTTGCAGAGGACCAAGGTTCAGTACTCAGCAGCCACATGGTGGCTAACAACCAGTAACTCAGTTCCAGGAAATCTGATGCCCTCTTCTTGCCTCCATGGGTATTGAATGTATGTGGTGTACTTACATACATGCAGGCAAAAAACTCAAACACATAAAGTAAAAATAGCAAAAAAAATATTGAAAATGTTTCTATCAATGTCTACCTTACTGCAGAAATTGAGCTAAGTGGCCTACATACATATAATTAGATATATACTGTAAGGAAAGTACATATTTTCTATTTAACAACTGCATATAGTATTTAAAAGGTATATATACCATTCAACATAGAATATCTATCAAAACCTAGTGAAAATATGAAAATTATTTCATATACAAGAGGTGCATTACATTTAGTAAGGTTGAAATATTCTAGATTTCTTTTTAAGCATAAAGGAAGCTGGTTAGAAAATCTTGTGTATATACGTTAGTGGTTTAGTTGCAGAAAACAGTTGAATCTGAACAGACTAAAATAGTTTATAAAAGCAGTCACATTTTCAGAAACTAGGAAGGGTGAGCACTGGCACTATTCTGCTCCCTTAGTAGGAAGGCAGCACCGTGCTTCAGACACCTTCGGATTTTCAACAACTGTCCAGCTATGGCAGCCAGGCCCCACATTCTACCTCTTATATGCCCAGCATTCATTCAACTATTTTTGTCTGTTCTGAGGTAAGGAAGAGAAAATACACCAAAATAATAGAGCAGAGAATAATCCTTTCAAGATTGGAATCAATAGGCTGTCATGACAATGTATTTTTAGAAATAATTTCTTACTTTTCCTATTTTGCAATACAATTATAGAATTCAATACAATTGTACAATATAATTCAGGATCAAAGCTGTACGAGTCCTCCAAATCAGAATGGTACTTACGTACTGTTTTGATCATGCTGATTATTATTATTATTATTATTATTATTGTTGTTGTTGTTGTTGTTATTTTGGAAAAAGTACAAAGCCTAAGAAAAGTGCACAAATCCTAAAAAGCAGCATTCCTTTATACAAATACCTACTACTGTTTCTTTTTAATGTATCTATTTTGTAATAATTTTAATTATCTGACAATGTATATTAATTCAAGATTATAAAACACCTGTGGTTCATGTAGTATTTCTCTATAGACTGCATACAAGCAACAACTCCACTTAACAGAAATATTTTTTCTTAGTTGTAAGAAAACTGAAAAAATTCTGCTAAAACACCAACATTTTCTAACTTAAATAAAAATATTTATGACATTAACCCTATTATGCTAAGGTTAGAAGGTGACTTTTTTGAGGTTGGGGGATAAAATCTAGGCCTCATACATGCTAAGCAAATACTCTATCCCAAGTTACACGCCCAGTCTACCTGAAGTAAAAATTTTAAAATGCTTTTCTATTTGAGAGAATCTTAAAAACAAACAAAGTCCTAGGCTTTCACTCTTTTTGTGATTATCTACTTGCATATTAGCTATTAGCCATGTAAATTTATCATGAGACCTATTTCAGCTTTCCTAAACTATATTATAGTTACTGCACAAATCGAGTTCCTTTTCATTCTGCTGTTCTTCATTAATGGTTACCTCCTCCTCTTCCAGTCTTTTTAATGAATCACCAGCAAATTTAATATATTGTGTCATAAGAGTGACCAGAGCAGTGTATCGAGTCCGTAGGTCCATGAACTGCAAGGAAAAAAATAATGAAAACATGCTCTCCGATTACCCCTAGTAAGCTGTGTGAACACTACTGTCAGGCTTTAGAGAATAAAACACACAATGACCCAATAATAAGAATTACCCCAGAAGTAATGAGCTTGCTAGTCTTTTGTATATCATACTAAGTTATAACTTTCTTCCTAGTTTAATCATCAAGTACATTTATCTCTGTAACCGATAACGTTTTAAAAGGGTTTTTAAAAACATTCCATAGAATGTGTAGTGTTACGGGTACAAACTTTCTTTATGGGAATGATTTTTTTAATGGTGATAATGATTACACAATGTGGTGATACCCTAAAATTCCGCTGTCATTTAAAAATTAAAATATTTAACATTTAAAATGGCCAATGCCAAGTATGTCTTACCATAATAAAATTCTAAAGGTGTGGCTTCTCTCTTACCTCCTGAACAACGAGATCCGCCGAGCTCTGCATTCTTCGGCGTTTTACTGGAGATTTTTGTTGTGAATCTACCATGGCCCGATAGGTCATTGTTTGCAATTCATAGTCCTGTAAAAGAGAGTCAGTATGAAAAAAGTTAGTATGAGCAAAGCCCTACAGTTTCATGCCACGGTGAGTTACCCTAGAGAATTGGTATCTAGTCTCACTGAATTAATTTCAAATAAAGAAAAAAATGATAAAACTACGTGTTTTGGAATCCATTTGATCCTGGAAACACTTCTAAGGTGATGACGTGAACAGACACATGCAAAGTGGCCAGCAAAGGCCCCAACTGTCCTGAGAATCCATAAAACATTTATTACAGAATACTCAAGCTATATCCAGCTTCCCCTATTCCCGGTAGACAATGGAGCTATAGAGCTGGGAAGCTGAAAAACGGTCAGTGATATCCTTAAAAATATGACAGTGCCACTTTGTTACAAAGTTAAATGTTCTCTCAGTTTTAAATATTTTATTATTTTTATTTTATGTGTATGAGTATATTGCCTGCATGTATTTAAGTGCACCCATTTCATGCAATGCCCAAGGAGGTCAGAAGAGGGTTTTAGATTCCCCTGGAACTGGAGTTATAGACGACTATCAGCCGTCATGTGGGTGCTGGGAATGGAACCTGGGTCCTCCGCAAAAGAAGCCAGTGCTCTTAACTGCTGAGTCATCTCTCTAGGGCCATTCTCTCAATTTTAAAGAATGAAAGAAAATGGGAAAGTAACAAACTAATTTCAGAGATATGTGTTTATGTTGGGGGAATGTACTCATTTTCATGAGGCAGAAATCAAGCAGATGAAGAAATTAGGGGGCTATCATCAGACTCATTTCACAGAGAATTATTAGGTAAGTATAAACAGGTTCAAACGAGTATCCAGTCTTTGTAATACAGGATGAAATGGCTTGCATGGCTTTCAAGGTATGATATAACATTATATACCTAAATATTAAACTTGCGTAAAATAATTTAATCTTCTTACCTTTACTGCAGCTGAGTACTGTTCTGAATACTTTTGACATTCATCCATTTTACTCTGTTTCATTTCTATTTCAGACACCAGCATCTGTAAATAAACACACTTTAGAAGAAACAGGACAAGGAATTCCACACCATTGTACTTCTTAAGAGGCTCATGAACTAAGAAGCATCCACATCACTCAATGCGAACTTCCAGATGCTTTGTACCTTACATATCTCTTGCCTTATAGATAAATAATAACAAACTTCCAGAATCAGACTCATAAGCGAAAGTAGAATTATTCAGAGCATAAATTACCAAGAGCAGATCTGATCTCCCTTGTATCCCCATTCCTGATGAAAACAGAATTAGAAATTACTGTCTCTGAAAGATGGAAAAAAAAAAAAAAAACCCTTAAAGCCTTCAATTTTGCATCAAATGTGACTGCCTGGTAGTCTACTACTAGTTATTTTTAATTCAGCAAGCCACAAAACTGTAGTGTTCAGTAAAGTACCAAGAAAATTAGACAAATACCTATGAATAAGCAAGGATTAGGTATGTAAAAACTGCCCCAACATATTATCAGTGCTTTAAAAATGACTTCCAGTGAGGCTAAACAGCCCACAGGCCATGGGAGAAAGCCCAGTACAACCACTATGCTAAACAGATATATTCTAATGACCTATTGTTATACCCATAGATTAATGTATCTCACAACTCTCAGGAGAGAAGATTCCTTATAGGGCAGATGAGGATTAACACAGAGGACCACAACAGGCCAATGTGCAGAAAATAAGAGGCTACACACTGCTTATTCCTGAATCGGACACCTATAGCTAACTTCTAACTCCCAAAGCTTAGTCAGGAATCATTGCCGAAAAGAGGGCAGAAAGATTGTAGAGCCAGAGGAGTTGGATGACCACGAGGACAGAGTTTTCCAGACAGCTGGTCAGTTACTCATATGAACTCAGAGCAATGTTGACAACACAGAGAAGTCCCACATAAGCTCAAGTCGACAAAATCCCAACACAGACTTGGGGAAGTGGGTAAGAAATCTCAACCCTATCATAGGGACTACTGGCAACAGACGACTGCTGGGAAGGGGAGATTTCAGTCTTATTTAAGGGTGAGACTCTTAGTAGGTTGACCAGGCTCCAGTGGATGAACCCACACTGAAAGTTTATACCTTTCTCTAAATAATTACCTTTTCTTTTTTAACATAGGAAATGGCCATTCCAAATGCAGACATAACCTTAATACAAGGACTTCTTTTTTATGTACCTTCTGCTGATTCAACTGTGTGGCTAGTGTTTTGCTGTTTTCAGGTTGATTTTCCTGAATCTTTCTCTGAGTAGTCTCAACCTGCTGGATCCAGTCATCTAGATGATGGTAGGTGTCTCTGTAGTACTTCAATGATTTCCCAATGCCTTCCAAGTCACGCAGCCTAAGAGAACAGTAACAGAACATCCACAGTTTCAAATAGGGGGTTGAAGGTGCAGGGAAGAGGAGACAAAGTGACTTTCACAGTGCACTAAGCTCAGCATCTGACGTGTCTGCAGAGCGGCACACTTCCAAAGGTGCACCATACAGCACTGGGTTGAAGACAAATATTTGACTCTTGGAGATGTAAAGTTTACTCTCAAAGGGACTAAAACTTAAAAGGCAGGACATTTAACCATAATTATTGTTAATAAGGATACCTTGAATAGCCAAGATTTGTCTTAAATGATGGCTCAGGTTTAGAAGGAGAAGGTAATTCAACAGATGGTTCAAATGGTCTCAGAAAATGTCTTCCAGTAGCTAAAGTGAAATACCTATTTCTGATTTTAAAATCAGCACATTAAACAAATTTATCAGATATTTACAGAGACGAAATATATATATATATTTATTAGTTTTTTATTTTATGTATATGAGTGTATTGCTTGCATGTGTGTAAGTACATCCGTGTTGTGCAATGCCCATGGAAGACAGAAAAGGGTGTCAGATTCCCTGGAACTGGAGTTAGGATGGTTGTTAACTGCCATGTGGTTGCTGGGAATTGAACCCAGGTCCTCTGCAAGAGCAACCAGTGCTCTTAACCACTGAGACAATTCTCCAGCCCCTGAGCTGTGTGTGTGTGTGTGTGTGTGTGTGTGTGTGTGTGTGTGTGTGAGTATATCTCTTTCTGTATATATATTTCTAATAGAACTTCATTTCTTGAATTGAGCTATATCATGAAAAACATTTACTTTATATTAACATAAACAAAAATAATGAACCCTAAATCTGCCCATTTCCTTTCTTGTTTTAATTCTGTCATTGAAGAAATTATTTCAATTGTCTTATATTTTCAATGAAAATGAAGTTAGATCATTTCAATTTCTTTACATTTCTTAGATATAACTGAGGTTGCTACATAAAGCCCTAAAAAATAAGCACATGATTTCTCTTACTAACTCATGGTTATTTGAACATTATAAGTTGGTAGTAATTTGGAGAATTATACTGTTCTTTCAAAATGAAAAAGAATTATATTGTTTTTCTTTCAAAAAGGCAGATGATATAAATGCCAGAACGCACTAATGTTTTAATTACACAAAGCTGAAAATGTCGTTTTCCAGTTAAACGTCTTGCTAAAATGCACCATGTAAGAAAGAAATGTAATGAGCAGCAATCCTGGAATCCAACAAATGTTTTTTAAAGCCTGATAAGTTTAGGCTTTTTCCACTGTGCACAGTGGATATCAAATCTACACTTAACTGAACTGACCTGTTGTCAATCTGCACATGAACATTTTGCCATCTTTCAACCAGCTGGTCTGCTTTTTCTTTGTGCCAGTCAAAATCAAGGTCCCGTTCTTTATATGTCTTAAACATTTCATCACTGATGGCTTTTGCTTTCTGCAACTCATCCTCCAGTGCATGGAATACATCTCTCTTTTCATCTACCTCTGATCGCCATTGCTAAAATACATGAGTTGGTGAACAGTAAGAAAGTGGATTAACAAATCATATAGTAAACACATTACCTGTGACAATTTATTTACAATTAATTGATACACAATCAAATAAAGGAAAGCCCATTATATCCAAAATTGTTGTGGAATTAAAAATATGAAACAGAAGAACATTCAGAAATATTTTCCACATAAGGAATGTACTGCTTGATGTTTGAAGTTGGAGCTCAAGGCGAGAGAAATAATTGTAAGTATTATCTTGAAAAACAGCCCAAAGTGAGTTTCTTACCTTCAAAGTACTCATCAGGTTCTCAATATTATTCTTGTCAGCTATAACTGCTTCTTCCTCACACAATTTGGTTTCATAGAGTTTTACAAGGGCTTCTGCAGCTTGAGTGTTTTTTAATACTAAATTAACTGTCTTCAACCTTTATAAGAGAGATAAATAATAGGCCATATTGTTAAATGCTTATTACATAATGCAGTCCTTAAGCACCATCACAACTCACAGCATGGCTTATTCTGTGCCTGGTAACATCACCTGACACATCTACTCTAAGGCTGGCATTAGGCTGATTCTCTTCAAAATAGATACCACCCTCTGCCCTGACCCACATGTGGTATTTACAGAGATTATAACAGAAGATAGTTTCTAGGCTAGGCAACGAATGAGAAGAAACACCTTCAGGCTACAAAAACTCAGCTACCAAAACAAAAATGTGGGAAGACAGTACATTATACACTAATCTCTAGGGAAGGGAAGACAGTACATTATATACTAATCTCTAGGGCAATTCCCTTTTCAACACAGAGAATCATAAATCCAATGTCTTAAGATACAATATGCGTGTTCATAAAAAGAAATTTTGCAATCGACATTCTGAATGACAGCTGTATAAAGCAAATGTCATGTTAAAAATAGAAGGTCCTTACTTTTCTATGTATGTGCAAGACATGGAGTGAATGTGGTTCATGTTTTGAATGACCACACTGAGCTCAGATCGCAGAGTAGGAACAGAAGGAGAGTCTGCCGCTTGACTGAAAAACTCTTCACATTTATTTGTGACTATTCCCAAATCATCTTTAAGTCGTTCCAGCTCTTTCTTTAGTTTCTATTAAAGAGAACAAACAGAGGTATTAGGTAATCATTCCCAGTGTATATATGTGTGTGGGTGGGGGTATTTTTAGCAATTTAAAAACACATTTTGCAGTATTATCAACATAAATATCTATATGATCTTTTCATTATCAAATAAAGGCATGGCATTCCAATCAGTAATGCCCTTAACTGTGTATCCCCTTAGACCCAAACATCTAACTTTTCAGCTTTGCATAGAACAGGTATATAAATACTCTTACTGAGAAGTCCCTAGGGATGGGTAGAAGGGAATGTGTTCCTGTGTTTACCTAACTCAGAAGCAGAAATGAATTATAGAATCCTATTTTACAATCAGCAATAAATATGCAATTGGATCTCTTGAACTCAGATTCAAAATTGGATGTAGAGGATCAAGGAGGTGACATTCATGGTCACTAAGAAAGCAAATTGTTTTACTTTTTCTAACACATATTTAACTCTTACCTCCTGCTCTGTGATTCTGAACATACTTTCATGTAAATCATCTCTTTCCAGGGGTGTCCGGATCTGCCGGATCAGCCGATCTTCACAGCTCTCTAACCGAAGTCTTATGTTTCTCACTTCAGAGATGTAAAGATTATAAACTGACTCCTCTTGCTCCTCTGTGAAAATAAACACAATATTCAAAAAGTATCTTCTTCTTCTTATGCCAGGCGTGGTGGCACACACCTTTAATCCCAGCACTCGGAGGCAGAGGCAGGGGATCTCTGTGAGTTCAAGGCCAGCCTGGTATACATAGTGAGTTCCAGGACAGCTGGGCTACAGGGAGACCCTGTCTCAAAAAAGACCAAAAAAAAAAAAAAAATCTTCTTGTATTTTGAAAGTTCTTGTTCAAGCTTTAAAATAGCAGTTTTACTATTACTGAGTCACAGTCAAACTAGTGGTTCCCAAGATCCCAAACCTATTCTAAGGATATAAACCTTAAAACAGAAATCCTAAAATGTGAATTTTAAAATTTAAGCAGTACTAAAAAATAATTTCCCTAATGCCATTTAAAGTACCATTCTGAGATGTCCAAAGGAGGCAATATGTCATATTCTGTTTCATAGTCACAAAAATAGGAATTACATGTTACCAATTAACCATTAAAGTTAAATAAAAATACTTAACAGTGCAAAACAGATAAGGAATGTGCTAGTGTTTAAGATTTTGAAACACAGAATATTACTAATAAAATCACTTGTTTCCTCAGTAATACTGAAGAGTTAAGAAAAAGATTTACATTGAATAAAAGTTAGCTAAAGAAAGCACTTTGCTTTAATCCCTGTGTAAAACTGAACATGGGAAAATACTTCAATCTTTTTTGAATCTGAAGGATCACCATCCTGAATACTGCCTTGAAGAACAGTGAACATGTTAAAAAGCAGATACAATACGGATTCATCACGCTGTATACTCAACTGGCAACCTTTCATTACTTCAACATTTAGAAATGAATTTCTTCCTACATCCTCCTACCTTAAAAGTTTTGTTCATTGATTTTTGGTGGTTCTGGGGGTTGAACCCAGGGTTTCATTTATGCTAGATCTGAGATACAGTCCTGCCATTCAAACATTTTTTATAGTGCTACAGCAATTTTATTTACATATCCCAGGCTGAGTGACAAAATATACCTACCTAGATTCAGACTCCCACAGAAAGCAGAAACCTGCCTAGACTAAACTGGTGTGAGGAAAACAGGCGGAAGTGCTATGCCTTACCTCTTTCTGCAGATTTAAGAAGCTCTTGGTAATACTTCTTACACACATTCACCTCCTTTTCCAGCTGTGTTATATCTGAGCCTGAAAATATTTGGGATTCCTGGCTATCTTCTAGAAAATCTTCCAAACGGGACTGCAGATTACTCAGAACTTGCTGGTGCTCACCAGGCAACATTGTCTTTATCTAAAAAACAGCAAAGATCCCTTTAATTAAGTGATTATGGTGCTTAGGGTTCCATTTGAATGGGACCGCTCTCACAATGATGTCATGGTATATTTCAGCTTACTCACAGTTAAAAGAAACATTTGAAATTAATATTTTTATTTTATTTTTTAATATTTCATGTATTATTTTTATTTTATGTGTATGAGTGTATTGCCTGCATGTATGTAAGTGTACCCATGATGAACACTGCCTGTGGAGGTCAGAAGAGGGCGTAGGATCCCCTGGAACTAGAGTTACAGCTATTAGCTACCATGTGGGTGCTGGGAATTGAATCCAGGTCTTCTGTAAGAGCAGCCAGTGTTCTTAACCAATGAGCCATCTCTCCAGCCTCAAATATTATTTTTATTAATTTCACATTTTAAAGGTAAGGAAAAACATCTATAAAATTCAACCAGTAAAATCAAACTATACCCATCTCTTTCTGTCCAAATAGTACTTTCCAATTCCTTATCTTCAGGAAGCACTAAGTGAAATGTGTTCATCACAGATTTCCCTAATTCGTAGAACAATGCCTTGTCTATGTCAGGCTGTGATGGATACTCACTGAATATGTGAATACCAACATGGATCTGCTGGGCTCCATCTTATTTCAGAGCAAAAACACACTTGACCCCCCTCATGACAAGGTGCCCACATTTCTGGACATGCTGGTTTAACATGCATAGTCATACTTACTGAAGCCACATTACTAGCTCGAATTCTATCGATTTCATTGACTAGATAATGCCAGGAGACGACACTCTTCATGTTTATGTGAGACTCATGCCAAAGAGTGAGAACATTCTGATATTGCTGCTCAATTCTGAAATGTACGAAGGAAAATACAGATTAAGCCTTTTAAAAAATGTTACAATTTTTCTTTTTGTTTCTGAAATGCCCCATGTTTACCGGCTCTAGAGTCTTCTGATCCTGTGGGACTCTGACAAAGCACTGACTGCTTCTTTAAGCTGCAGAAAGCCCCCAGACCATACAAACCTGTTTGCAAAGTCGACTGCTTCTTTGTTTGGCGGAGGAACCGTGAAGCACACAGAAGGGACCATAGCCTCATTCCCTGTAGGACTAATGACCTTCCATTTAGCACGGTGAGAGTTGTTTGCCAAAACACATTCATCGTCTTTATAAATGGTTATCTGGTTTTAAATGACGAAGAGAAAAACCAAGGTCACTATTAACTAATCTTTTATCATATATAATCTTGGTAATTATTCTCTTATGAGACAGAAAAAAATCCTTGTCATTATAAAGCAGTATGATCTCATTTTTCAAATAGATGAATAATCACAGAATCTGGTCTGTTTTAAGAGTCACTGTACCTCAATCTGTCTATAGTCACAGATTGCTTTGATGGGAATAGAAGTTTTAAGCAGACTGTCGGGATTCCTGGGCTTCAGCTGAACAATAGTATTTGCTCTGCCCATCAGGCCAGCAACTGAGCTTTTGTACTGCAGAAGTTCTTCCTTTTCTTCCTAGTTAATAAATACAATGGATTAAAGGCTTGAACTCTCCATTCCTTCAGGGAGTTATACAATTCAAGTGAAACTTTATCACCAACTGTTCCCTGACCATCTGGTCTAAATTTTCACTGTCTCCGCCCATCATACTCTTGCATGCCCACTTGTTTATTTGGTTTGGTCGTTTTTCTCTTTAAGCATTGCTACTAATACTCTACACACACACACACACACACACACACACACACACACATTTTATCATGTGTGTTTTTGAGACAGGGTCTCCCTGTAGCCCCAGCTGGCCTGGAACTATGTCAAACAGGCTGGCCTCGAACTCACAGAGATCCGCCTGCCTCTGTCTCCTGAGTGCTGGGATTAAAGGTGCACCACCATGCCTGGCTGCTGCATATATTTTATTTATTTAGCATACTACCATGGAGCTACCCTTTAACACAGAAGCACCATAAGGGAGAGATTCCTGTCTATGAACTGAAAACAATGCCTAGAGAGATACAGAATGTTCCTAACAAGGTTCTACTTGTGGAATAATCACACACACACACACACACACACACACACACGTAAAGCATTTTAAAACATCAAGGCTATCACATAAAGTGCCGCTGCTCTACTATCAAAAAATGACAGAACTAAAGGCCCAAGCCCTTAGTTGAATGAAGTAGAAACAGATTGTCAATAAAATAACAAGGATCTACACATAGAAAAATAAAGTAAAACACTAATCTACTCCCTCTAACACATTATTGACAAGGCCCATAGTCTGTGTTTCAGTACCATTGACTCCTGGACAAGGTCTTCCAGCTTGTGAATGCTGCTGGATCTATCACAGCTGTACTTGCGCTGAATGGCATCTTTTAGATTCCTTAAGTAATCACTAGCTTCTTTGGCATCATTGAAAAACTAAGGAAAAGACAAAACTTGGCAGTTAAAGTACATTAAATACCACTAAAGCACAGAGTTGTCAAATTTGGAGGTCCAGACCCTGCATACACCCCGAATAAGGGAGAACAAAATAAAAGCACAAAATAACATAATAGCAACATCCTTTTCAGAACTCACTATGAACCCTTGGACTTGGAAAGCTATACATGAATATTAATTACCTAAAGTATACAAGTATGTTATATTTGGGCTCTGTATTATTTTGAGTGAAAGTCTGTTTAACTTTAGGGCTCAGTTTTTAAGTGGGGATCTCAATACTACATTAAAATTTCTTAAGAATAGATGGAGACATCTGGTTGATTCTATAATAAATACCTTTCCTTAATATGAGACATACTTGTAGAACAATAACACTTACAAAATTTAGGGGATGTTTAAAAGAATCTTTTTGTTATGGGTATGTACATATTTTTGTGTAGAGATCAGAGGTCAACATTGGTGCCTTCTTCAATCATTTGTCTACTTTTACCTTTGAGACTGGGTCTTTTACTGAACCTGAAGCTAGACTGGCTGGCCAGCAAGTCCCAGGGTCCCCCTGTCTCTACCTCCCTGCATAACAGCAGACAGCTCACCATTTTTTAAAATGTGGATTCTGGGGAATGAACTCAAACTTGGGTCCTCATGCTTGCAAGGCAGGCAATTTACTGAATGAGGCATCTCCTCTGCTCTAGGATTGAATAGCATGCTGTAATCTCTCCCATAAGACCCGAAACTAGCCCTTATATTCAACAAAGAAAATATTAGTTTATTCCCCCATGCATTTCGTACATGTTTATATGTTCTGTGACTGATAAAGATTCTGCTTCTCAGCCCAATGACAGTGCTGTCTATTAAAGCTGTAATTCCACTCACCTCAAAATATGCGGTGTTCTCTTTTATGTGCTGCTCCACACACTGGCAGAGCTGTAAGATCCAGCTCCACTGTGTCTGCATTGCTGCTCTGTAGGCCTTAAGACAAAATACAGACACTGATACCAGCTACAGAAAAACAAGGTATCGAGGGCTGTGGTGTCCCTCAGTGACAGAGCATGTGCCTTATGCATACAAACTCTGAGGTTTGATCCCCAGTGCTGCAAGTACTGGTACTTTAATTTATTTTGAGGTTTTCTGAGACAGGGTGTCCTCAAACTCATGGCAATGCTCCTGCCTCAGCCTTTCATTGCAGGCTGAGAATATAGATATGCGCTATCATGCACAATTCAACTTTAATGATTTTAGATGATAGAATGATCTCCCAACAGTCCGAGTGTGGTGGGGCACCCCTTTAATCCCAGCATTTGGGAGGCAGAGACAGGTGAATCTCTATGACATTGAGGATGCTGCAAGCCAGCTGGGGTTACAAGGAGACCCTGTCTCAAAACCCCTCTACCAAAATACTCTACTATCCAAATTGCTGGAAAATTAACAAAATGAGCCATGAAAATTGGGGTAATAAATTGCCTTATCTAAGAGTTTCTCTTTATAAACCAGTCTTAGGCCAGGCATGGTGGCGCACGCCTTTAATCCCAGCACTTGGGAGGCAGAGGCAGGCGGATCTCTGTGAGTTCAAGGCCAGCCTGGTCTACACAGTGAGTTCCAGGACAGCTGGGGCTACAAGGAGACCCTGTCTCAAAAAGACAAAACAACAACAACAACAACAACAAAAACCCCAAAGTTTATGTAAGCTTTCTAAATTAGTCCAGTTGATTTTTATCAAATTTCTTTTATTACTTTTTAAATGTTTACTTTTTAATTAAAAAAAATTTATGTGTATGCGTGTGTTGCCTGCATGTAGGTCAGTGCACCTGTGTTGTGCAATGACCGCAGAGGTCAGAAGAGGCTGCCGGATCCCCTGGGACTGGAGTTACAGGCAGTTGTTAGCTGCCATGTGGGTGCTGGGATTTGAACCCCGGTCTTCTGCAAGAACAACCAGTGTTCTTAACCACTGAACCATCTCTCCAATCCCTTACTATTTTTATATTATGTGTATGAGTGTATTGTCTGCATGTGTGTAAGTGCACCTGTGTCATGCAACACCTGGAACTGGAGTTACAGACATTTGTTAGCCGCCACATGGGAGCTGGGAATTGAACTGCAAGAGCAGTCAGTGCTCTTAACTGCTAAGTCATCTCTCCAGCCCTGATTTTTATCAAATATCTAATTCCTTCTTAGACTATCAAAAAAATTTACGATTATTTTACATGAAAAAATTAACAACTGAAATAAATGCAAGCTATTCCTTCTATTTAGAAAACCAACCCTTTACTTGACTCCTTGGCTACTAACACTGACACCTGCTATATGAAATCCTTTTCCTCATGACAACCCAATCCTTCCTATGTCTGATTTTTTTTTATTATTGGGCCATAAAGTAGGCTTTCTAGCAGACAAATACAGAGCTTTACAATTTTTCACTCTGTTTTGCTAAGGAAAGATTGGGGGAGGGGTAGAAAAGGGGGTGTATACTTTCCTATCAATGCAATTCTTGCACTTTAATAATAACACTAGAAATTTTACTAAACGTTCACCTACTTGAATCTGTAATTAATACAAAGCAGATCTTTCACGGGAAAAATAATGTTGTAGAAAGAATACCTAGTTCATTATCAACTCCTCAACCCCGTTTTTTATACTTAAGGTGTAATTCTCCATCTTCCAGGAGAGGGTGCTCTGGGCACTTTAAGGACTGCATTAAGCCTGTCATTTGGAACACCCCACTCTTGGTGAGCCATGTTCAGGCAGGCTTTCCAGCAGATATATACTGCAGCACTGGGATTCTGGCAACATGTGACAGTATTTGCTTCATCAAACTAAGCTACTGTTTTTGTGTTTGTTACACATGGTAAGTTCATGCTCCACCACTATACTCCTGTCTCCATCAGACAACTGGCTATAAAAGACATATCATTGTGCATTGTTAAAGTACTAGTTTTTCCATATAAAGTATGAAATGGTATTAAGTAAATACCATTTACTTAAATGGTTAAGTAAGTATTACCCATCTATCCATAAAGGATACTAGATAGGCCAATGGGTTCATACGGCTAAGGTTGGATTTTACACCCTAAGACACTTTTAGATCATTTTAGATCATTTCTACATAAAAGTAACCAAATTCATGTTTTGATTTTCCATTCTCATAAAATTCTTAATTTATAATGATAGACTTAGCTGTCTTCTTCTCTCTACCTTAAGGAACACTCTATTTTTGATATATTATCATATAAAAATATATTCTGACTTGCAACTATTCTGCTTCCTCTCCCAAGTGGTTCACATTCTTCTATGTCTTTGTAATACTCATACATGTGGATGTAAAACCATATTTTATATGAAAGTGAAATACATCCCCCAAACTTCCTAATGGCTCTAGTAACATTTTGTGAAAGGATGGTATTATAGAATGAAAGATCTCAGATCCTTTCCCTCAGCTGTGTCTGAAGCATATCAGCTTTATACAGAGCATTTCCTCTGGCAATATATCACGGATGCCTGCTTGTGTATGATGCTCTCGGGCTTCTTACATACTCCCTTCACGTTCTGAAAGTTGCTAGCTCAGTTTAGCACAGGTTATTCTTGAAAATTAGAAGCATCTTCACTACCACAACTTCATGGGCAAGCCAGCAGTTCCCGTATCAGTTCTCCACTCCTGTACTTAAATGCTCCCTGTACACTAGGGAAGATATTGTTTCCAGATACCTTAGAAACCAGATCACACAAAAGCATTAAATTAAGCACAACAGGTAATGCTTCTTGAGAATATACTACATACAAAGAAGTGTTCTAAGTAGTCCCAACAAGCAATCATTTCTTCTCCTTACCACAACTCTACTAAAGCAACTTCCTCCATTTCCGGTAAGAAACAATGCTTAGCAAGACTATGTCAATTGTATGATATCATGCAGTCGGGAAGGAACAAAATACTAAAGCTTAAAGAGCAGCTCCCTCACATTTACAATAATACATGTCCTTGGCCACAGGGCTTGACAAAGCTACTACCTACTTTATTCTAAGTGATGATACATAGAAAGAACAAGAGAAATGAGGAAAAGAAATCATCAGGATTTGTGAGAAAAGCTATTTTGAGTCAGACTGTAATAAACATTAAGGATTTTTAATCTTTTAACTTCTCAGTGAAAGAGTTTAAAGGTAACAGATGTGGTATCAACACTGAGCCAGACCACAACATTTTCTTACTGACCTCAATAGTCAACCGAGCTGGATGGTTTTCTAGAAGCAGCTGCTCTGCTATCTCCTGAACCGATTTAATATTTTCCTCCTTTTGATCAAGTTCTCTCATTAATTCCTGACACAAGAAAGAATTAAGAAGTATATGAAAAAGAAGATCTAGACCTGAGATTCAATTCTGGCGTGCAAGTACGGCACTTACAGCGTGGTACTCTCTCTTCCGAGCTATGCTGGTATTTCTCTCACTCCAGTCGTAAGCAACTTCTTCCTCTTCTTTTTCATTCAACCAGATAAGTTCATTAGTTGCCCGACTTACAAAATTATGGAGTGTATCAAGGTGGCATTCCTGATTTCTAGAAGTGTTCTTTGTAAGGAAAAACACTGTAAGGATCATATTTTAGCAAACAGACAATGGAAACAGAAAGTCTAAAGCAAACAAACAAAAACTTACCAAGAGTTTTGCGTACTGATTCTCCAATCTGTGCAACTTGTCTGTGTAAGTCAGCTTGAGAGGAGCTGTCATCTGAATCTGGGGAAAGGGCATGGGGGTTAGGACTCTTAAATTCTGACTCACACTTGATGCATCTCTTACGGAGCTACAAGGTCTTTATGTAAGGAGAAAAACCAACATAAACTATAATGAAATACAAAAAATTAAAATCCATATACCTCACTAATTTTAGCTTCCTTAAGGCTAGATTCAAATTCTTCAATAGCTCGGTGAACATTTTTATGATTTTCTAAGTGGCTTTCAACACTTGGCAAATCTGAGCCCCATTCAGCGTGATCCAGCTGCTCCTTAAGTTGCAAAATACTAGTTAAAAAAAACAGAAGCTGACAAGAGTAAAACTGAACAACTTAGGTGAACTTGTTTTTACCTGCATCTCATCAACCCAATTCAAGAGATCTTGAACAAATTTCATATTGATTTCCTCTTCTGTTAAATTCTGATCCAGCAAAGAAGATTTTAGAAGGGGTTTTCGGATCTGCATAAATTTCACAGTCTGTAATGAATTTGGCTCTCCTCCTAAACTGAAATTTGGAGCTAGTCCAGATGGAAAACCAGGTGTATAAGCTGGAGTGACAGATGGAGTTAGGCGGGATGTCATCCCTGATGACAAGCCAGAAGTCACACTAGAAGACGTAAAGGAAGGTGTTAAACTCTGGGTTAGCCCTGAGTTCAGGCTGGGGTGTAAGGTCTGTGAAAATCCTGAGTTTAAACTGTGAGTGATTCCTGATATCATGAGTTTTGTCTGCTCTGTGGTCAGCATGCGTCCTTTGCTGTACACTGAGGAACATTCGTTCCTTAAGGCCATAATTTCATCCCGCAGTTTTGCAACCCTGAAAAGAACATTGGAAGGGGTTAAAGTATGATATAAAAGGCATTTGTACAAAGAGTGAACACTAATGCACACTACTGACCTTAGTTAATCTGCCTATCCTGGCTTTACAACTGTACCACTAATGTACCACTACTCCAAGATGCTAAAAATGGGAGAAAGTCCAAAAAGACACACAGGAACTCTACTTTTCTGTAAACCTACACTGCTCAAAAACAAATAATGCGTGTTTTTGTTTTAAAAAGTCATTGTAACTATCTTGGTCAAATTTTGCATCATGACTCTTTTCACTGAGTGCTGTACTGTGAGCACTCTCCATATCATTAGCCTTTGCAAACATCATTTATAGGAAGCATAAATTACACACCATGAAGTGATCATTACTTCTGCTATCACATATTTCTGGCATGAACATAAAGCTTTCTGTTTTATCTACTTATTATCCATGTAGAGAATTACTAACAGACTCCTAAAAGTAAAATCCCTGGCTCAACATGTTTTATAGCTTACTTTTATATGTACATAGAGATAGAGAGACATCATTCCACTTGAATCCCCCTCCCTATGAGGTTCTCAGAGAAAATTCTGTGTTATTTATGACATGGTCTTTTTACCCCTGGAGGCATGGTCTTTCTATATCTCATATTGGTCTTGAATTTACAGTTCTTCTCTGCTACCCCTCGAGCCTTTCAAATACAGAGAATACAGGTGATACCCTCATACCCAACTTTATAATTTTATACACACATACTTTTCTAATATTTCTTCATGGACATTTCCATAGCAGGCTAAGCAGAAAACTAACAAAATTGAACTTTTCCATTTTTAACTGCATCTTGTTGACCCAATTCACCTGAACTTTGTCCTTTTTACCTGCATTCAGGTGACACTTTTCCATTTTTTTCATATACTTTTCCTTTTTCTGATGTTGCATATGATTTTTTTAATGGTGGTAGTAAGGATCAAACCCAGGGCCTTGACTATGCTGAGTCAAATATTCACTCTATCACGGGGTAACATCCACAGCCCCACAAAACTATTTTAAACGTTTGTAAATAACATATAGACATTTAAATTACTCAGTTTAGTGATTTCAGTAGTCATCATAATAATAATTATATGAATCAGAAAACTTTTTATTACTGCTATTTACCAAAACATATTACAATTAACATGACAGTTTTGATTAGACAAAGATAAAAAATAAATTTCATAAAATATCATACTCCATACGCCTACCATGCTCCCTCGAAGTATTTGTTCAAAAAGAGTAAGAAGCACTCTTACCTCTGCACCAACTGATCTGCCTGGTAGTATTTTCCATCAATAAGAATCTGTACATCAATGACGTGCTGGCGTAGAAGGTTCTCACATTCAAGTATATACCCGGCAATTTCTGCTTCATTCTGAAACTGCACTCCTGACTCTAATCTTTTAGAATCCTGTGTTTAAAAGAACTTAGTATTAATTCTGTGAAACAAATGTCAAAAACTAACTTTATAAATTTAAAATCCAAATACTGGAAAAGAAGCCTATTTGGACTTTTTTCTCCCCGTTAGTTAAAATACATGTTTTCCTTTGGCTCACTGTCTTCTAAGAGAGAAAAAAAAACCAATCATATTCTTTAACAAAGCCCAAGTTTTGGTAGAGAATGTGTACCAACCAGCAAGCAAGCATTATGAAAAAGTTCTAGTCCATCCAAGCACACACTGGCCCCTGTACAGCAAGCCCCCTGATTCCTAAGATCAACTTACAGACTGGAGGGCATTTCGGGCAAGGATCAGTTTGTCTTCACAGAGGACACTATCCCTCTGAACTCGGGTAGCAATCTGTTGCAGCATTTCCAACCTAAAAAGAAGGAACAAAAGAAAGTAAAGTCCTCCATTTTGAAGTCTAAGAGCTCACCATTCTTGAAAAATGACCCCCACCAGGAAGAAAACCCAGTTCCACACCAATGACTCCATACCTGTGTCCATCAAGGGACTCATTGCCAAAGCTAATGCAGGAGTTGATCAATGTTGGGCCACAATGAACAGATAGCAGATTCTCATTTGAGTCGAGACTAGTCCTAGTGCTGGTACTGTTACTAAACACAGAATCACTGCTACGATAACTGTAACTGCTACTGTGCATTTTCAGTCCTGAAATGATATCCTAGGACCATTAACGTAAAGGACTGGAGAAAGCTCCACTTCTACCGGTGAAAAGTGGCTGTGGCAGAATCTTGCAGCTTTAAGGGATCCTTAAATACGCTTCAACATGTCTATGCAACACACCACAATACTATGCTGATAACTATTCAAAATAATCATGCCTAAAGTCATTCATTTGCTTGCTGAAGTCTGCCTTTTGTAGCCTGCATTAAAGCCCTGCAAGTACAGACAAAGCAGTGTTTGGGCGTCACTGGAAAAGATATGCCAAATATTTTTACTACGAGTCATCAACTTAGAACCACCTAAAAAAACAGTCTGGATACCCAAGAATCCGAGTATCACTAGTGAAGGTAATTCTACCAATAACAACCATCAGCTAAAAGAACACACAGATTTGATGACAGCCTGACTCCTGCAAAGGGATGCTGTGTGCAAAAGGGTGGAAATAATCAAGCATCCAGAAGCAAATGAATTCGATGAGAAACACAGTCTCTTTCCATTTGAACCACCAGGTCACTTGTTCAGGAAGTTAACTAGAAAAATACTGTTACTTTTTTTCTGTATGTGGGAGTCTCTTAGTAGTGTTATTTCCAAACTATAGCTACCTTATGTTTTGAGAAACCAAAGTGTGAAGCATAATATTGGCTCAGTGACTGCAAATGTGTCTGTGCTTGTTTCTCTTTCAGATAGACTATTACAGGGCATAAGAACATTGATCCTTTCCTGCTTGTCTTTTACACACTCCAAATCACATAGCTATTATTTGCGATATACAGTCAATGCCAAAAAAACTTGTTGTGTCAAGAATGAAGCCTTTACTCAACCAAATTCCCAAATACTTTCCTATCTCCAACACTACAAAGCCAAACTGCTGCTTCTCCGTTCAAAGTGTAAACATTTTAATTTTCAAAAGGCGACTACTGTGAGTAAACAGAACCGTTAAAAACAGTAACTGCTGTACCTAACACTTGTTATACAGTAGTTATGTACCAGGAAATTAAACATTTTACACACACAATCTCATCTCATATTCATAACTACCGAATGTTATGTCTGTTACATCCTGTAACAGATGAGGGAACTAAGGCGTGGAGGGTTACAGAACTTGTCTAAGATCACCCTAACGTACAAACTGAAGCACTAAGTCTGGTGCAGAACAGTCGGGCGCGTGGGCCTTCAACTTTGAACTATTGTCCTTCATTAGCATTTCGCTGAGGTTTGAATGTATCTCTAAAATAGCATGTGTTGGAAACATGATCCTCAAAGCAACAGTACTAAGATGCGAGATGCTTAAGAGTGATTAATTCTCGAAGGCTCTACCCTCATGAATAGGTTTACGCCATTATAGAAGGAGTGGTATGGTTACTGCACAGTGGATTCCTGATAGAAAAGTGCTGCCATTTGGCTATCCTGGTTAAGTGACTGCCTGCTCTCCCCTGAACCTACCTGTCTATCCATCTGTCTCTCCTCTCTTCTTTCCATTCCTCTTTTGCCTCTTCCCCTTGTGGTCTTTCAGCCATCCAGCAGGGGATGGTGAGGCACAAAGGCCCTCACTAGATGCTAGCACCACATTGGATCTCTCAACCTCCACAGCTTTGAGGTTCCCACCAGTTTCTTCTTTTCGTTTTTTTAAACCTAAGGCAGTCTTTCTACAGACCCAGGCTGTTCCGAAACCCAGTTCTCCTGTTGTAGGTTCCCCAGTGCTGGGATCACAGTAAGCTTGTACCGTAACACGATATTTAGCTAATAAATTTCTTTTCTTTCTATGTTACCCAGTCTGTGGTATTGTGGTATTGTTGCAGCAGCACACCACAGACTGGATGACATAGAAAGAAATTTATTAGCTAGGTATTGTATTATGGTACAAGCTTACTGTTAAGACACTCATCTTTTTGCAACCCAGAATAAAACAGGAAACAGGTTAGCAAGGAGAATTTTTTTTTTTTTTTGTTTTTTTGAAGCAGGGTCTCCCTGTAACCCCAGCTGTCCTGGAACTCACTATGTAGACCTGGCTGGCCTTGAACTCACAGAGATCTGCCTGCCTCTGCCTCCCAAGTGCTGGGACTACAGGAGTGCACCACCACGTCCGGCTTAAGATACTCATCTTTTAAAATTCAGCTACTATTGTAACGACTAAAAATCCACTCTACATCTTTGCTTTGGAGTATTTCCATTTAATTCAGATGATTAGTTTAATCATGCATAAGGCCTTCATTACATGCATTGCAGGGTCATTTTGACTCTAATAATCTGTTCACACAGGCATAATAACATTATGCTTTAACAAGAATGTAGTCGGTGATCTAATAAAGAGCTGACAAGTTGGACTAGCCCTTGTATCTTTAATGCAATATTTCATGTCAATACTGAAATTAGTGTGTGAGACAGTAAGAACGTAGCTACATTGCATGCCTTACTGTGTGCCAGGCACTGTGCTAAGCACCGAGAAAGGACAGAAAATGCATTTGTCTCCACATTCTTAGTTTATATCTAAGGAACAGGTGACACTAACTAAAACATAACAAATATGAAATCAGAACCAAGGTACACATTCTAAAGGAAGAATACACATAAAATGTGAGTTATAAGAAAGGTGTGTCTCTAGCCTGGAAGACTGTGGTAAGCAACATGGAAGTTGAGGTGTGAGGAGGGTTGAGTAAAGAACAATGGGAGTGATGGAATAGAATCCCTGCCTAAAGTCCAGCCTGTACAAACACCCTGTGTACGGAAGAGGGTGGGACTCTAGCAAGGTGCGCTCCTAAGAGAAGGCCAGTGGGCCTGTTCCACAGTCAAAGAGGTACCTGGCACACAGCCTTAGGCTGTAAGGCCGGCTCCTGTATTACTTAAGGCCCAGGAGGGATAAAGAGCACAAGTCCCACATACTATAGTGGGACTGTAGGATAAAGACTGTAACAGAAACGAATTCATCTAACATGACTGGGCATGGAGCTCAGTGGAACAGTACTTGCCTAGTATGTACCAAGCCCTCGTGTGGAACCCCAGTCCTGAAAAAAAATCAAAGTTTTCTGAAAATTAAGATGTACCTTCCTGGGTAACTGGGTGCAGCAGGAGGAACAGAACAGTAGGCAGCCAGTGATAATTTCATAGACTACACTGCAGAAGTATGGCAGATTGACATTTACCACCTGTTTTTATGGTTGTTGTTTCAGGCAGAGACTCACATAGCCCAGGCTGGCCTCTGACTCACTAGGTAGCCAAGGGAGGATGACCTTGAACTGAGTATCCTGCCTCCACTTCCCAAGTACTGGGATTGCAGGTATCTGGCACCACACCCAGTTTTATGTGAGGTGCTGGTGATTACACCTCTGGCTTTGTGTACACTAGGCACAAAGCTACAGCTTTGTGTTCCCTATTGACTGAACTACATCCCCAGCTTCCACTGCCTTTTACAGGAAGCTCTTTCACTGCCTCATGCAAAGAAGTCCATACTAAAAATTTAACAAGAAAGGAAGAAGCTAATCCCTAACTCATGAGCTTCCAAACTTCCGCCCTGGTGACATAAGGCCAATTTGAGAAAGACTTCTGGGTAATTTTTGATCATAAAACTGTAATGCCTTCTTAGATGAGACTTCACACGGCAGTCCAACTGCCCAGATCCTTTATGTAATTACCCACCTGATTACTCCCACAGCTTCCAGATAAGGAAATGTAGGATCCAGAAGACTAAGAGACTTATCCAAGGTCACACAAACAAGAAAATGGAAAATGTAAACACTGACCCTCCATCCACCTGACTCTAAAACTTAAGCTGGGGCAAGGGACATGGCTGAGTCAGCAAAGGGCCTGCTATATAAGCATGCGGACCTGAATTCAAGTCCTAATGCCGAATGTAAAATGTTGGCATGGTGGCACCCATTTGTAATCCCAGCACTGAGACAGTAAGATCACTGGAGCTCACCGAGGAGCCAGCCTATTCTAATCCACGAGTCCTGGGTCCCAGTGAGAGACGCTGCCTCAAAAAACAAGGTGGAGATCTCCTGGGGAAAGACCAAGTTTGAACTCTAGCCCCGACATGCATGCACACACGTGTCCTTGCACACACATGGAGGGAGGGAAGAAGGGGAAGGGGGACAGAAGGAGTGAGGGAAGGGGGAGGCAGGGGGAGGGGGAGGGAGGAATAGAGAGAGAGAGAAAGACAGAGAGACAACAAAACCAATAAAACAACCTAAGTTCTTTGCATGAAAACAGAGAGATGACCCTCCCCGGCAACAAACCCAGCTTCTTACCTCTCCACTTCTGGTCGCAGTGCCTTTTCCCTCTCAAGCATAGCAATAATGAGTTTGCCCCACTCTTTTTCTATATCATTTGGATGATAACCTTGAAGGAGTTTGATGCGCCCAAATTCTATCCAAATCTTGAGAAAACAAAATAATTAAAATAAAGCAAAGAGGTGAAAAAAATTCACAAAGATTATGCTTGCAAAACATCAAGGAAAATCTGACTTACCTCTAATAATTTATATAGTCTTTTAATTTTAGATTTCTCTGCCTCCTTTGGTGGGATTTCTGTTTCTTTAAATAGTAAATACTGATTATAAAGTGCCTACAATGAAAGGGAAAACAAACTTGGGGTCAGACTGCAAAGCTTGCTTTCCCCATGTCACTACTACAAAGGCATGTCCGGTGTCGTGTGCATGCAGTGGGAGTCCTTTATGAAGTCAAAATTCCAGGTGCTAGATAGTGGTGTCCCATGTTGTACAAGGTTTGATGCAGCTGTTTTATGTTGATGTGAGCCATGATTCAACATGTACCACACAGAATCTGGACAATAACCAACCATGGCACTATCAAAACTCTCTCATCACTTGAACATGAGAGCCTATCTCCGCAAATGATGTGGTTCCCCAAAAATGGGCACGCTGGCTTTTAGTTTCTGGAAAATAATTTGATGCAATCTGCACACCGAACTGTTTTCTTCTATTTCAAGTTCTGTGTTTAACAGAACCGTCAGTAACTGGATAGGGCTAAAATTTGGTTTCAATGTACCACTGGCCAATTTAAACAGAGCTTTTTAAACATATTAAGATGGCTGTTATTAGTTGATGACACCCTGATTATAGAAGCTTCAATCATATAATTATCTCATTTTTGAACCTCTTAAATATCATTTATTATATTTATTTGAAAAGACCTTAATAAAATTATGTTGATAATACATTTCCGAATTTAATAGATGTCTGCTAATTAATGCATCTTATTTTATTCCTCATTAAAATA
Source organism: Nannospalax galili (assembly GCF_000622305.1). Classification (NCBI taxonomy): domain Eukaryota; kingdom Metazoa; phylum Chordata; class Mammalia; order Rodentia; family Spalacidae; genus Nannospalax; species Nannospalax galili. The sequence goes on along the minus strand of NW_008349130.1, from coordinate 2,146,688 downwards.
CAGACATATTTCTGTAGGCTTCTAGCCAAAGGTTTGTGGGCTAATACAGTTATTTTCCACTTCCTCGTGATATGTTTTCTTTCCTGTATTATGCATTAGCAAGTAATCCTGTGTGAGCACTCAGGCTTCACCTCCAACTATAAGGATCTGCAGAAATCAGAGACCAACACAAATTTGCCCAATGTTCCAAGAAAAGTAGGAATCCTTTTAGAAACAAGTATTGGAGATGAAAACCTAAAGATACTTTCAACTGAAAAATGAAATCTTTTAGGATGCTGTCAGTCATTAATCTTTGAATGTTTCCATATACAAAATACCATTTATGGTGCCATGTTGCAACAGAAGGGACCAATTTTCCTGCCCTAGAATAGTTCATATCCACACGGGGAGGCACCTTACAATGAAAAACTCTTTTAAAAAGCATCCTATAATCGGGCTGGAGAGATGGCTCAGCAGTTAAGAACACTCACTGCTCTTCTAGAGGACCTGAGTTGGGTTTCCAGCACCCACACTGTGCAGGTCACAACAATCCACAACTCTAGCTCCAAGGAATCCAACACTCATTTCTGGCCTCCTTGGGTACCCGCACACATCTGGCATACACTCAAACAACACAGATACAAATCTAAAAAAGCATTATATCAATAATACCAAGTAACTTTGTGCCAAGGACAAACTCCCTGTGGCAATGGAAGAGCCATGCCACCGATGTCCCATACATCGGTGCATGAGCACAATGGAGGACTTTCATGGGCCCACCCTGTGTTATTCCAGTCTGATCTTGAGAAAAAAGCTTACAGTCAAAGCACTGAGGCTGCTCTGTAGATCACATTCACACTACTGGTTTGTTTTTAAAAAAAAAGTAAATTAGTTTTGTTATTTCAAATAGAATGCACAAAATAAGAGAACTTACTCTTTGATAAGTCTATGTATCCATAATTCTTTTATGTTATTCTAACATCTCTAGCTCAAAGACCTTAACCTAAGTTTTTCAGTATTAGCAAATGTTCTATTAAACCTTTTGGCTACTAACACTGGTCCATTGAGTGTGAATTCTGAATTCATTTATACTGAAGTTAGTGTTTTCAAATTCATAAAAAAAAATGTAGGATGTGCTTTGTACTCTACAAAAGAAGCCTCTGAGGCAGTTTCAACTGGATTCAAGCAGAGGCATGGCCCCAGTCACTGCTATGTGTGTGCTCCCCAGGGACCCTCGTGTCCTAGCATCTGTTTCAGAAACTCTCTCAAATTCTAACTTTAAACTCTCAACAAATCAAAGCTGAGGGGCTATAAACTTCAAGATGCTGTTGCTATGCCCTATTCCAAAGGCCAAAAATGTCAAAAGTATTTGGGAGCTCTTATCTAATCCCTAAATGATTTTAGGGTTACCTCTTCAGAGGGGGGAATGTTAGAGTAGCAAAAAGCCCGATTAAAAAACAAAGATGCTGTTGTTATGTTTTTTTTAAAAAAATTATTTATTTATGACTATATTTTAGTATTTCATTTATTATTCTTATTTTGTGTATGAGTGTATTGCCTGCATGTATATGAGTGCACCCGTGTTATGCAATGCTGCAGAGGACAGAAGAGGGCTTCAGATTCCCCTGGAACTGGAGTTAAGGATGGTTCGTAGCTGCCATGTGGGTGCTGGAAATCGAACCCAGGTCCTCTGCAAGAGCAGTCAGTGCTCTTAACAGCTGAACCATCTCTCCAGCTTGGTGCTATGTTTAATTACTAACATTTACCTCTATTTTCTCTATATATACAAGGAAATAAGTAAAACTTTGTGTATTTATTCATGGCTTGCCAATGGTAATTTATTCTGAACTTCTAAGATTAGAGAATTAACACAGCATTAGTTAAACGATTCTAATCAAATCAATCCAACTGAACATCTGTAATATACCAACCTTTAATTCTACAGGATTATTAGGAAATGTTCTCTCAGACATTGTAATCACATGGTGTCTAATCCACTGGATGAGGTAATTCACCATATTCTGGTATTCTATCCATTTGACTTCAACATCCTAAAACAAAATGGCAGCTTGTGTCTATGGGTAACAAAGATTGCATATAACACAATTTATCAAATGTCTTCCTGTAAATTCATGTCTTGAAGTTTCACAGAGAGAACCAGGTAAATGTTTACTTAGTTTCCACTCATCTACAATTCTTTCCACAGAAACAACTTTAAAAACATACTATCAACATTTGGCCACTAACCCTGGCCATATGAGTGCCAGTTCTGATCCAAAGATAGTGGCTGCCGGGGGCACTGCACTAAAGAGGCTTCTGAGGCTTCAACCAAGGACAACAGGAAAAAAAAAAAAAATGTAAAGAATCTGGGATTCTTTCCAAGATTCAAGTAAGGGGAGTAGCTGCTTGCATAAGCCAGGCTGCCCATCTCTGCCAACCATTTCAGATCCAAGTTCCCTACATACCTGATGCTCAAAGGGCTACACAGATGCAAACCAGACAGGAATGGGTTGGATATGGTGGGATTTTTCAAGTACTCATCAAGCAACTTTTTTAAAAGGAAAGAAATTGGAAGGTTGTCAACTGCTATGTAATTAAGTTTCTGAAAATGCTTTTTAAGTCAAATGCTTATACTCAGTGTTGTAATAAAAAGTAAAGCCTTAAGACATACTATGTATCATCAGGGAGTTATTGCTTAAATAGGGAGATGGGAGACTCACAGTAAAATCAGTTAAGGAACATGAAAAGTAGGATTTAACCAAGTGGTATACACTAAAAATGGAGGTAAGAATCAGGTATGCATCCAGGTGCCCTGCAATGATGACCAGACCAAAGGCTTCTTGGGAAGGGTGGACCCTGAACAGGGCTGCAATGACCAGTGAGTAATCACATGGTTGGGGGGGGGCGGATAAAAGGCAAGAGAGTCCTGAGGGAGGCAGGGCACCAGCTATAAGTAACTGTCTCACTTCAACACTGTAGACAAAAGGCCAGTAATAAGAATTAATATACACAGAGTTCTGGCTGTCAAGGCATCCGAATAGGATTTAACTAGTAGGTTCTGATACAGAAGACAGCAGCTTACAGGAAGATTGATTTGGTGGTCACATGCCAAGTGAATGCAAAGAGAGATGGAAAGCATAAGCTGCCAGTGCTAGTTCTGTGTGAAGGAAGCAGAGGCAGAACGGAGGTATATAAAATGAGAAGATGGACCAAGGAGCATCCCCAGCATCAGGAAGCAACAGCTGAGAGAGGTTGAGCAGGGGAACAAGTTACTTGGCAAACCAAAGTCCTTTCAGCAAAAGAACAGGTGAAGAGACTGGAAATCGATCTAAAACTAGCACCACAGAGGTGCCATCAGAATCAGAAAAGTGAGTGCAAAAAAAGTGGAATAATAATAAAAAATACAAACAATTATAAATAATAAAATTATTACATGTAAAATTATAAATAATAAAAAATATCTGTGAGAAAAAGGGAGGGAAGAAACCTGAGGAGAAGGGGCATCGTCATCATCATCATTCCCAAATGAGCTTCTGGTTACTTCCAGAAATACGTTTGTTCAGCATGGCCACTTCAGAGTGCACAGTTGATTTAAATAATGAAGATCTTTGAGAAACTGACTTAAACAAAACATGATAACTGAAGCTGTGTGTGAGAAACCTTGCTCTGTTCACCTGGCCAAATGCCTTCATCTAGGGCACTCCTTTAAATCAGAGAAACACTCTGTAGTTACCTAACTTCATGAGATTTCTTAAGTTAACTTTGAAATGCGTTATGAAGTGAGATGGCCTATTATAAACATGACAGGAATACAGCAGTTATAAATTGCACCAAGCTAAAAAAGAAATTCTTGAAATTTCAGTAATTGGTAACTTTTATTTATCAAATGGCCTATAACACTGAAATTGCTTCCTGAATTTGTGATACAGGACAATTTTTTAGTTATACTTTAATTTTCATGGTAGAATGATGCTGTGAAATGTACATACTATCAGCTAAACAGCATGTTAACTCAAAGTCTTTTAATACTTGGCATTTAAAATCTATTTAAAAGCTGCACTACTTGTCAAAGACTTCAATTGACTGGTCATCACTGAAGTAGCAGCTTCAAGTGCAGAGAAAGGAATACTCACATTTGCACTGATGCCTTCTCCACCTTCAGGGACTTTGGGGAATGCATCGTAGAGAGATGACACATAGGTTATCACTGACTTTTCATCAGGCGAAGAGACATCAACATCTAAAGCCAGCAATGTAAATTAATTATTTCCTAATGCTGACACATTCCTTCTGATCAGATGTTCATGCCGGTGCACACAGAATTAAGAAACAACTCACCTTCAGGGTCTAGAAGTCTTATAACACCAATTTTTTCAGCTACATAAAAAGCATGCTCTAAATTTGCAAGGTTGCTTTGAACAGCAACAGTATTCATGTCGATCAGGTCCGGCCTAGGAAAAAGAGCACTGTGTAAACCCTTTATGCACCAACTTAACTTGACAATTACAAGTATTAACTATCTAGATGACAGGTTCTGCAAAACTAATACTAAGCCCATGGTCAAACACAGAGATTTCCTTCAAACATTAAGCACTGCTTACTTCTCTCAGACACTTGTGTGGCCCAAAAGAAACACAGAAAGGAAAATATAAAAATCTGAACATATGTGACTTTCCTCATTGTATAAATGTCTTCTAATCAGAAAGATATGAAGATCTGTCCCACTCAACTGATTTACATTCCACTACTCTGATGGCATCCTTCCAAACCAACCAGCATCTTCTTAGTATGTCTCCCCACATACAGAAGTTTTGTGCCTAGTGTAATGCCACACCCATGCTAATACCTTCCCAGGACAACCTTACCTTCACTGTTGTCTTTTACAATTCTATTTCCCCTTCCAAGCAGAGATCAAACCCGACCTCCTCTATGCAACATGTGCTGATCTTCTTAAGTCTCATTTCCCTGTTTCCTGAACTCCTTATACTCCTGGACTGTGCTACTCAGTAGCACCTAGGATAACTTTATACTTCCCTTTCCCTATCAATTCACTGTCTCATGTACATGCATATCTTGTTTTCTCAACAGATCAAATTTTAGATAGCGAGATCCATGTACTAATAAAATACGTTTTATCTTCATACTAAAATACACATGCATAACAGATCCTCAATAAAATATCTACTGGAATGTTAGCAAAAACGTTGCTTACTTAGTAATTTAAATTATAAATTTTCTAGAATAAATGCTGGTGTGTATTTCATACACAAACATGTGCATTTGCCTCCCCTCATTTCAGCCCCCACCCAACCCCAGGCCTCACATCTTTTTAATTTGTAAGACATGATGTCTAAACTGGAGGGAGTACTTTGAAGCTAACTTTATCCACATGAGGAAACCACTTCTCAAATATTGCTTGTATAGAAAGTGGCAAAACTGAGGGTTAGAAACCTCACTCAAGGTGAGAGCCTCGAATTTTGAACTCAAGGAAAAAGCATTAAAAGAATACAGACGAATAAGGGAAACGAAGTGCTCAACACAAAGCACAAGACCTATTCTCTAAAAGCTCCTAGTGAGAACTCCATTATCAATTTGCAGACTTCCTATCTTGCTCAAACAATCCTTTGGGGAACCACACAGAGTGGATTGATCTTCTCAATGTGCTCACAGGTTTGTGTAAGAATGAATTGAGTTATTTTGAATACTATTTAGGAGGTCATTTACAAGAGAAAACTCTGAAAGTAAGTACATCATGACTCTTGAAGAAGAATGGCAAACAGAAGTTCCTCCTCTCAGGGTTTGTTTCTTCAATCTGAAGAAAAGGCAGACTCCATGCAAAATAATCCATGTAAACTTTCATAGGGCTTGGAAGGAAGTGTTCATAGACCAGACATGTAGTTCCACTTCCTACTTGTTCACATCCCAGGAAATTACCACAGCTCCTTCACTGACTTTCATATGCCACCAATACAATCCCTCAAAAGTAATCCTATACCACTGACAGCAGTAGAGGCAAGGGGGCAGACCTGTACTAAATAAGATTTTAAATTCACACAGACTCATGTTCAAGAACCTGTTGATGTCAAGAATACTAAACAGGTATGTTCAACAGTCTAGACCAAGGTCCTCTAATAAACAGTTGTTTTTGTTTCTATAAAACTCAAAATTTCTGGAGAATTAAAAACCAGGCTTTCTGAGTCTGCCAACTTCTGAACAAGAAACTGCATGTTATTATGAGAACCCTGCCATTAGCAAAGAGTAAACACTGAGTAATCCCCAGGAGAATGAATAAAGTCATTGAAGAATCAAGTTTTTAGATGAAGAGAATAAAACACAAAACTTCTTTTAGAATGACGTAGTCATCTCAGCACAGAAACAGCTGCACAATAGTGAGTTTGAATAAACCCCCTGTTCTGTCCTGCAATCAACATTGTAATACAACAAAAATTGGAGTGGCTACCCTCTATTAAAGGTCTGTAGAAGATAAGGCAATTAGTTAACCAAAAACAGAGAAAGGGGAAAAAAATTAAAGCCACTGTGAAAAACAAAGAGCTCCAAAGTCTTCAAAACTACATGGCTTCCCAGGTTCTGTGGTCCTTCCCAGCCTTTCAGTGTGGCTTTCCTGCTCTTCCTGGAGCATCAGAGGCCTGAGGAGCTACCTCCTCCCTTCTTTGCAATCTCATTGAGATAACACAATCTTTAAAAATTTCAGCTCTCTGAGACTAGGAAGATGACTCTGGGAAAGTGTGCTTGCTTTGCAAGCAGGAAGGTTTGAGTTCAAATTCCCAGTGCCCAAATAAAAAGCAGGGCACGGCGAGTATACCTGCAGCTCCAGCAATGGGAGGCAGAGAGATGGAGTCCCAGAGCTCACTCACCATCCAACCCAGTCAGAATGTCAAGCTTTGGTTGAGGGTAGATCTTGTCTCAAGGCAATAATGGAAATGGCCATAAAAGACACTCAAGATCCTGCTCTGGCTTCTGTAGGTGGCCCTTGGGCACACATAGCTGTACATTCATACATACAACATACATCATGCATAACACACACTCATCACAGGGATATCACATGTGTACACAAAAAGATCCCATTCTTTTCCAGTTACTAAAGTATTTATTTTCACCATCAAGGTAACATTTTCTTCTGTGGAATGTTAGCAAGAAATTTCATTTCCGCCTATGTTTAAGCACTGGAGAGTATGAGATGATACTGTAGCATACAGAAGGTGGTGACCATGCTCCTACACTAGATTTGAGACCGTTGAGCATTATTTGTTTTAATTTCCTTATTTTATAAAAGCCTTTCCAGATCATGTAATCCTCTAACAAAAAATATACACTAGGCTTATTATAGAAGAGTGTTTTGCTTGGCAAAAATCTCAACTGTTTTATTATCCTATGATAATGTAATTTTTCCAAATGATTCAGTCATCATGATTATAAGCTTTATACCATTCATAACCCATCTTTCCTTCCAGACATGACTAAATCGACTTGGAAAGAAGTGAAGATACAAGAAGATTATATACATTTTAAATTGAAAATCTAAAACTAAAAGGACATAAAGTCAAGTTAAAAGTGAGATCAAATGTGCAAACCTACAGAGACTGGTGGTACATGCCTAAATCCCAGCAGTCAGGAGGCAAGGGCAGGCGGATCTCTATGAGTTTGAAGCCAGCCTGGTCTACATAGTGAGTTTGTAGTCAGCCAAGATTATATAATGATACCCTGTCTCAAACAGGAGGCACAAACCTTTTCTTAATTTGTTATAAAAAATGTATTTTAAAATGGCTACTGGCATAATATAAAGTGATTTTGAATAAAAACAATAATTTAATAGTTCATATAGCACTCACTTTATACAAAGAACAACACACACATCATATGCACACATATACAAAATGTGGTAAACATTAAAATAGAGATACCCTGGCCTTTCTACTGTTGTGTAGCAATTTCCTCCGAAGCTCATTAAGACCTAGGAAATTCTAAAGGAGTCCTGTTAAAACTCAAGAATTCTAAAGGAAGGCTTGGCAAGACTCAGGAGATTCTAAGAAGAGGCTCCTTAATTAAAACTCAGAGAGAAAAGAACTCAGAAATCTCAGGAAGTCCCTTAAGCTGACCAGATGCACAAGGTCCCTAGTTCCCCTAGGTTACATAAACCCTAAGGACTCCTAAGGAGAGGGAAGCCTGGAACAGGTGCAGCCCACCCAAGCTGCCTAGAAGGTCCTCTCTTACTGTCAAGCTGCCTGCATGTCATGCAGTACGCTCCAGGGTTCCAGCTTTCATGAGCTGTCCCCCATGTTGGGGTAGGCTTTCAGTGGTACAGCTGTCTCTGAGTCACTCCTGCTTCTGAAGTAACCCCTCACCCATCTCCTGTTGGTAGCTCCAATAAAAACTCATTGGTTCACCAACATGGACTTTGGTGCAACAGCTACTTTAGTCTATTATGGGTTCCCTTTCTGGTGAGTAGACATGGGTGTTACCTCTCCCCAGGAAAGTCTCTCATACAACGTGACTCAGTCTAGATTAGGGTTCTAAAACTATTCGACCAGTGGGAAGCACTGGCACAGTTTTTTTGTTTTTTTGTTTTTGTTTTGTTTTTTTTAAGATAAGAGTCATCTTTAGCCTAGTCTGGACTCAAATTCTGTAAGTAGTCAAGAATGGCCATGAACTTCCAATGAATCTGCTTTTACCTCCCAATTGCAGGCAAGAACCGCTATGCCCAGCTTTATGTGGTATTAAGGATGCCACCCATGCACTCATCAACTGAGCTACATCCCCAGACCCTTTATAGCATATATTTTTATTGGGGTATTCTTATCAGGCAAATCTGAGAACTAAACTATGTGAGAATCCTGCATCTCTAAGTTTGATTTTCTTTTGAAATTTCAATATTTAAAACAATTATTTTATTTTTTTAAAAGAAAATAACTTTATTCTAATTAACTCATAAATACAACATCACATAGTAGCAATACAGGCACAACGTACACAAATGTAAACAGGCCTATTCCTTTATACCCTTGGAAGGACACAAAGAACTGTTTAAATGTAAGAGAGAATGAGACAGAGTGTTGGGGAGGTTGTGGATCAGTCTAATTCTGGAGTATGTGGTAAAATGACAAAGTCTGTAGAGCAGCATTTGATGCTTTAATTGGATTTTAAAACAGTTGAGGCTTAGTGATTTGAGTCACCTGATCATCTGAAAAGACACCGGGAACAACTTTCTATTTCAACTGAAAGAAAGAGTGGCTACTAAAAGCTGGGGTAAGATTGGTTATTGGGAGTTATCATTTAATGGGTACACATTCAGCCACCAAGATGGTCATTTTTTGTTTGTTTGTTTTGAGACAGGGTCTCTCTGCAGCCCCAGCTGGTCTGGAACTTGCTATGTAAACCAGGCTGGGCTTGATCTCATAGAGATTCAACTGCCTCTGCCCCCAAGTGCTGAGGGAGTGCTAAGATGGTCATTTTTAGTTGTCAATTTGACACACCCTCGAGCATCTGGCAGAGAGTCTCAATGCAAGATTGTCTAGATCAGGGTGGCCTGTGGACATCTGGGGGATTGTCTTGATTGTCTTAATGGATGTGGAAGACTTAGCCTAAAAGTGTGTGGTATATTCCCTAGATTTGTGTCCTGAATTTTTTAAGAGTAGAGCAAACTAGCTGAGCAACTGACATCTGTTCATTCATTCTCTCTCTGCTTGACTGAGGATGTCATGTGACCAGCTGCCTCAAGCCCCTACCACTGTAACTTCCCCACAAAGATGAACCTAGAACTGTAAGCTAAAACAAACCTAAGCTGCTTTTTGTCAGGGTGCTTTATCACAGCAACAGATCAGACAGTCATACAAGATGAAGACTTCAGGATCTAGACGATGGTGATGTCTGTACAACAATGTACTTAGTGCTATTTAAATGCATAAAAATGGTTGAGAGAGAACATTTTATAGTATCTTGGCAAAACTGAATTTTTTTTTTTTGGTGTTTTTGAGACAGGGTCTCCCTGTAGCCCCAGCTGCCCTAGAACTCACTATGTAGACCAGGCTGGTGTTGAACTCACAGAGATCTGCCTGCCTCTGCCTCCCGAGTGCTGGGATTAAAGGCGTGCGCCACTACGCCAGGCTTGAATTTTTGAAATAACAATTTTTACATAATTAAGAGAAAAGACCATATTAAAGTGAAACAGTGACAATAACAAAAACCCCAGAGCTGAGATTCAGGTGTCCTGTCAGCTAGTCCTCACTTGCTCTATGCTTTCTCTGAACACAGATCCTACAACTCACAACTCAATTATTTCAGCAAAAACAGAAAATAAGAAATTATTCAAGTTAAAACAAAGTCACCTAGAATTCCAGTTACATCTAGGGAACATCTGGAAACCTGGGTGGCCGTGGGAGTGTGCATGTAGGACTACCAGCTGCTACTGGCACAAGGCTTTAGGAAACTTTGTGGTTTTCCCAAGGTCTCCAGAGGACTTGGGAGAAAACTGTTGTAAAACTAAGCATGAAGAGCAATCACACAGGCTATTAAGATGTGTCTACTGGTGTTAAATAGCATGATGAAAACACAATGGGAAAAGGTATAACTCAGGCTTTTAGAGGGATACTTATACATATAACTCTTACCAGTAAACAAACCAGCAAGCTCATTCCTTTATTCACGTGATATTTAATATATATCAGCCATGTTTCAGACAATGAGACACTGGGAATATAGTCACTGGGAACATGGAGGGCTCAGAGTACATCAGGAGAAAACCTGGGGGACAAGAACATAGGAGGAGAGAAGGTGCATCCATAACTCTGGTTGGAGGAAGCATTACTACAGGAAGCCCAGCAAGGGCAAGGAGCCAGCTGCAAGGGGGGATGCTGAGACGTGAGGCTGGAGAGCTGGCAAGGGGCCGAGATGAGACTGATTCTCAGGGATTTCCTAATGGATTGCAAACTTTTTTTTCTAAGAGCTATGGAAAGCCATTAAATGCTTTAAGGAGAATTATAAGAGATCAAATGAGCAGATCTGGGGTCAGACAAATTTAAAGCAGTTCAAATATTCCCACAGAATTCAAGTTGGAGAACATGGTTGCAGAACGGCAGATAATGGGAGACAAAGAGGGGCCAGAAGGCTCTGGGAGGTCAAATCCACAGACCTTCGCTATTACACTGGGAGTAGCGACTGAAGCTGTCCATAGACGAGACAAAAGAGAGAAAAGGGAAAGGTGAACCCTAAGGGTGAAGCACTCCAATGTAACAGCTAAGGGTAAAGGTATGTCAAGAAATGAATGTTCAGCAGGGCCAGACAACAAAGAGTAAGACGAGGTCTCAAAAATATCTACAGATTTAGCCACATGGATATCACCTGTGACCCTACAACTGTTTAAAAGACTATGGGCCCAGAACCAGAGAACAGTAAGTTGAGAAGTATCAAGAGAAAAAAATGAAGACAGATGGTACAGAAAACGCTTTTGAGAAGTTTGACCTAGAAGGAAAAAATAGACCCACACATAAAAATACTGGGGTTAAGGGAGAATGTTTCTGTTGATTATTTAATTAAGAAGCTGTATTAACATTCTTAAAAACCAATGAGAAAGATCTGTTGGGAAAAGTAGACTGCCCTGGAAAAGAAAGGTGGGAGGCAAAGGCTGAGAGAACAGCTTCTGCACAACAGGAGGGGGCTTTGGGCAGGACCAGCCTTGCTGTGCTGCAGAGGCACAAAGGAGCTGAGGATAGACACAAAAAGGTTAAGTGTACATCCTGGGTAGTGAGAAGGAAAACTTTCCACTTCCTTGGCTTCCATTTTCCCTGAGAGCAGGAGTCAGCTCATCATTAGGGTAAAGAAAGGTGATGGAGGAGAGGAGTGATACACAGAACAGGAAGACTTCTGGTCAGACACCGCAGCCAGCTGCCACTCAAGGTCTACCCTGGAGTGTGCCTCTCTCTGGAGAACATCACTGCCTACGGACAAGCACAGACAAGGCAGATGGCTGGGCTCATGCAGGCTCAGGCTTTGCTAGGAAAATAACACAGTCAGCAGCTTGGAAAGAACTGTGAAGGGATTCACTCTGTGCAATTTTAAAACAAAAAGAGAACTCCACGCCAGTCACCCAGAGGTCAGTCTTAACACAAAACTATATGCTGGAGAACACAAGCCCTCCACAAAGACACATGAAGCTCCCTGTGTTATATAACATGGCTCTCCAACAGATCATACAATAAGAACATGCATTCACTAAGCCTTGCTTCTCCTGTGACTGCACAGCAGTTACCATAACAAATTCCTGATGATGACTGTTTGGACCAAATCGTGTTCAGACTTTACATTTTCTTACTGTTCTGATTGGTACAGTCTCCTTCCACCCCACCCCACCCCCAACAGGCCTGTAAAATGGTCTCCTCCTCTGTTCCCGAGCAATAAATAAGAGCCTCCAGAAGAACCCCACACAGTTATATAACACGGGGTAAGCATTCCTTTATGCTCATATTTGGGCAGGTATCATTGAGAGAACTGAAGCCAAGAACTCCAAGGTGACAAGACACGAAGATAATTTCCTCTTCTTCCCAAGGCGAGATCTCTCGGTTTATTTCAATCTTCTTTTACTCCCTTACAAAGTGGCTCTCTATTAACAAGGCAGAGAGCCCTATTAATAGAGGAAATATAACTACAGCAAGCTTTGTTAGTATTTCGAGATTAGAATAAACATAATTAAAGAATTATGACTTTCAATTCACAATGACAAACCCACTTCCTAACAGTCTCCTAAACTTTATTAAGTGCTGAGGATACTGTTGATTTTTAACTGAGAATTATCTCATCTTGTACTTGCATTTTAGAGACGTAAAATGAAGAGGAAATGTTAATAAAATCTTAGTCAGGGGCTAGAGAGATGACTCAGCAGTTAAGAGCACTGACTGTTCTTGCAGAGGACCCAGGTTCCATTCCCAGCACCCACATGGCTGCCAACAATGGTCTGTAACCCCAGTTCAAGGGAATCTGATCTCTGCAGGCATTGCACGACATGGGTGCGCTTACACACATGCAGATAACATAAAAAATAATTAATTAAAAAATAAAATTATTAGTAAGAGATGTAAAAAGCAAAAAAAGAAGGAAGAAGGAAAAAAGAAAGAAAGTCAGTCTCCCACCAAACAGGAGTGAGAATCAATGTTTTTCACTCTGGCAATGTAGCATCTTAAGCTCCTTCATATCCCATATCTCATGAACCTATCAGCAAGTCAAAATCATAGAAATTCTGAAAATAAGGAGGCTGTGGAGAGTAAGCATACACGCCCTGGGTCCTCTAGTGTAAGAGAATGCTGAAGGGAGCAGGTGAGGAGGGCACCCGCCTCAGGGACAGGTTTTAAAGTAACAGCCATCAGCAGCAATTTGGTCAGGGCTCTTCTGTGAGCGGCTCAGAGCAGCACAGGCAGGAAGAGTGGTAGGTATTTGTTATATGTTTCATAGTGGGCTTGGCATGGGCAGAGTGGTAGGTATTTGTTATATGTTCTTCAGGACAGCCCCCACTGCAGGCATTTTATGTGTGTGTGTGTGTGTGTGTGTGTGTGTGTGTGTGCATGTGTCCATGCAAAGGCTAGAGGAGAACATTGGAGTCTTCCTCTGTCACTCTCTATTTTCTGAGGTAGGGACTCTCACTACACTGGAAGATTACCACTTCAGCTAGGCTGGACAGCCAGTGAGCTCCCAGGATCCACCTGACTCCACCTCCCAATGCTGGGGTTACAGGTACACGCAGTCATGCCTGTACTCAGTGCTTGGGTCCTCTTACTTTCATAGCAAGCACTTTTACCCACAAAGTCATCTCCCAGTTCTGGGCATTCTAACTTTTAACATGACTACATCACTCTGAAATTTGCCTCCTTATTTAATCATTTTTCTTTCCTAAACTTCTAACACACTCCTGTTTAAATACCCTGTACATCAAACACAGAGAAAAGTATGCCTATGATTCCACCTTTAGCATGTCTTTAAAAACTCAATCTTATCTGAAGGAATGTTGGCAACTGATTGCTGCTAAATGAAGAAGAGCTGATCTTCCTAAAACAAGGGACTCTAGATAGGCTGACTAGACTTAGTGGATGGACTTTCACTGGGGAACAGCTGGGAACACTGACAACACAGTGGGCCTTAACAGGGATGACAGAGTATATGGGCTCCAGTCGGGCGGGGGAGGGCTATGGGAGGGTACCAGTGGGGACGAGGGTATAAAGATGATTAAGGTTGTTTGAGCTGTTCTGTACGAAATACACAAAAATTTCAATTAAAAAAAAAAACAACAACCCTGAATGTAAGTGGTCTGATGAATGAAAGGGTAAAGTAGAGAACAGAAAACAGGAATTTAGACTACTAGACTACAATAAACAAATTAGGAAATGATTCTTTCTCATAGGCCTCATGGAGGGGAAGTGACTTAGACAGAGACAATCCAGAAATACAGCTCGAAATATAAAGGCTAAACCTTCTGTGCTAACAATTCCTTCTAGAATTTTATCCAACATATATTCACACATTTGCATAAAATGTTTTTATGGCAAAAAATAGACATAGTATCCATCAGTTAGGTATTTTAAATAAATGTTACATTCACGAAACAGAATACTATGCAGCATGCTAAAAAAAAGTCAGAGGTACAAGAAAAAGTCAAACTATGGCAGGGAGGACTAGGTGGGGAACATCTGCAGTAGACTGCTGAGGTTTACCAGGCTCCCATGAGGACAGATGCACAAGCCACCCTCTTATATGGCAATGACAACTTTTCAGTGTCCTGCCTCGAAAATGAAGGCAGGAGAACACGGCGATAGCTTACTTCATGTCCACAAGGGTCTATTTTACTCACTAATGGGAGGCTTAAATTTCTGTGAATTAGTCAGGGCAAGAGGATCAGGAACATAGAAACAATGCAAAACATGCTATTATTTCCTCTGAATATTTATTTGCCAAATTTTACCCTCCAAATTATATGTAAAAATAGATGCGATAAGGGACTGGAGAGATGGCTCAGTGGTTAAGAACACTGACTGTTCTTGCAGAAGACCCGGGTTCGAATCCCAGCACCCACATGGCAGCTAACAACTATCTGTAACTCCGGTTCCAGGGGATCTGACAGCCTCTTCTGTCCTCCGCAGGCACTGCACTACACGAGTGCACTCACCTACATGCAAGCAATACACGCATACACATAAAAATAATAAATAAAATATTTTAAAAAATAGATGCAATAAAAGTGGGGACCAGATGTACGACACAAAGTCATATTCATTACTTGGATGCAAATGCATTAATTATATGCCATGCATGTTAGCTCTTTGAGCGTTTTCAATGTGTTAATGGTTAGCAGTTACATATTTATTCTCTGAGTTCAACCATTTTGGGTTCATTTTGTAAACAAGCAAGTTGACTGGCCTCATAAAATGAAACACTAGTGACTTTTTTAAAAATTAATAACCACTAGGGTTCTCTATGTGTCTGGATTATGGCAGCATCAACCAGAGCACACAGGTACACATACCCTCATGCATCAGGACTCTGCAGCCTGAGGGCTGAAGGAAAGAAACCACCCAGTCAGCACTATGGCACCTTCCTATGAGAACATTTCAACCCTAAAGGGCCTCCTCCCAGTATTACACCAATGCATTCCAGTTTAACTTCTAAGACAGGGCTAAATCCAAGATTGAGAGTGACTCACCAGCCTGCAGGTCACAATATTAAGCAAGAGGACTCTGACCACAGCTTTTGGGGGGAACACCCCCCCAATCAAAGCTTCTTTAAACATTTAATACAATGATACAGGATGGCCCCAATAAATTTGCAGAATGTAAATTATGAACAAAATAAGTACTAGTCAATTATATCCTCCTTAATTAGAAAATTGTTAAAAAGTATGCTCTTGCAGCCTACCACTTCAGATTCCCAGTCTTACTTGGCTAATATTTAAAACGTGCCCATGGAAAGAATGCAGGGATCTTAATGGGAGATTGAAATAAATGAGCGAGGTAAATTAAAAACAAGAACAGGACAGGCAGAAACTAGTAAGCAGAAACCATCTCTCTTGGAAACGCATCACCCTGCCCCCTTACACCCCGTCTCTTGGTCCTATATGCTGAGTCTCCACAGTTCCACTATGATTCTCAGACCCTGCTACATTTCACTACGTTTTTTCTGTTCTGCAGCTACACATCCATTTTCACGCTTAGGCTCTGTGTCTCCACATTGAATGAGGCGGGTGCTGCTGTTCAGAACTGGCTTCCAGGTGTTTTAGGGAAAACATCCACTTGGAGACACTCAAGCCGAAAGTCGGAGCTTTATCTCTTGGAAAGAGACACTTGTGCTCACCTCAGGAGAAAGATTCATTCTTTACATGGAACCATGTCAGGACTGTCGTCCTCCTCTCCGCCCTAACTCCCACCTGTGTTCAGTGGACACTCCTAGAATCCCCTGGCTACTGGCTCTTCAATAATTCTACTTCATCCTCTCTTGCTATTAAGCTACTTAACTCATCAAAGGTTTTTGTGATCATTTTAATCTAAATTCATCAAATCTAGTCCTTTTATTTTTTTTCAGTGAAAATTAAAGTTCTGGAAAATAGGCTTATTTAACTAAAATCTCTTATTTGTGGTTTTCAGCAAAAAATTTTATTATGGATCAGAGAGCATTTAAACTACATCTGAACTACAAACAAAGCAAGCAGGTATACGGCATTGTTATTATCTGAACCTTTTCCACTGAAAACTGAATGTAACAAATACAAGTTTCTTTATAGACAGAACTAGGAACAAAATTTCCTAACACAGATTTAATGAAGGGAAAATGTATTTATAAGTGGCCTACTTAAACAAAGCCTAAGAACTTTTCCTTATCATTCCTTTACTCTTTCATTCTTATATCTTTGTGTCTAAAACTACAGAATGGGTCATTTTGCTCTGATTTAAACTAAGCACTTTAATATGCTTTTATTACCTACAATTTTTATCCTCTATTAAATAATTTTCATTGTTGGATAACTCTAAATTAAGCAATGTTGTCCCTCACTAATTTCTAACAAGAAACAAAAACCTTGGTTGGCAGCTACATCAGCATCTAATCATTTCTCAAATTGGTAAAAAAGTTTTCATGTATCACTACTGTCACTGGCCTAAGCTTGCACAGTTACAACTGTTCTGGTCAACACTTCCATTTCCTGCAATCTTGTAAGATTAAAGAAATTATGAGAGTAAAGATAGAGAAATGTATAGAGCTTTTAAATCTAGAGCAATCACCTCCATTATTTATTTAAAGGGTGTATAACACTGGACAACTTAATTGCCCTTTGAACCTCAGTTTCATTATTGATAAAAATGAAGACACAATCTATTCCACAGGCTTAAGATAATTTTAAAAAATTAATATATTTATATTCATTACAATATAAATTTTTGCTGAGGCAGAAACATCTATACAGTTATACATTCTACATATATTTCTTGGGTAACTCCCTTCTAATACATCTTTTTTAACTTTATGGACAACTTTGATTTACAAAAATTAATATTACCCTTCAAATTCCTCTTCATTTTGCTTCATGTAGCAGTTCTTTGAACACAAAAATTAGAAAATGAAACTTCCTAGGGAAAATTTTAGGATACTGTATTAAAATATTGTTCACTTAGGTTAGCAAGCTTCTTTACTTTCAAGTCATATTCTATGTGACAATGCTAGGAAAAAGGTAATGTTAGGCTATCCAAAACAATGTACTTGACTGATGACTTTGACAGTGTAATTTGTTAATTCAAAATCCTGTGCACATGTGTATGCGAGAACAATCAAAACAAAGACTGATGGACAAGCCATGCAGAAACCTGTTGCTTTGTATGCTAATTTAAACAAATTCAGAAAGGTGTCATGCTCTGTTTTTAGGTCAGGTCAGCATTTCTAAATCCTTAGAAGATATCAGATACAAAAAGTCTTACTAAATCACTTAATTTAACACTGATTAACTTTTAAATGACAAATGTTATGTATTTCCCATTTTATCGCTTAGTCTTCCGAGAGTGTGAAAACCTGACTTGCTGTAGCCTTGCATCCACTGCAGCCACTGCTAGCTTCTAGCCTGCTAAGCCCCACCCCTCTGAGGAGCCTCCTCAGTAAGTACTTCCTTTGGTTAGAAACATGTCCATGTGCTGTCTCAGTTGCTTTCTTTCTAGTGTAGAAGTCAAACAAAACACACCTAAATAGTGAAGCTTTTCATCTAAATAAATGCAAAAAACAAAACCCTATCAAATAGATGCTTCCACAGTAAATCTAAACATTTTTTTTAACTTTATGGAAATAGTTAAGTAAGCACAACTATTAAATGAGATAGCACTCAATTATGTAAGTTGTTAATATCCAAAAACCTACACTTGGTGACAGTTCTAACTTTGTCTCTGGTCTTCAGAGTAAATCAAGGTATTAAGCAATAAGAAGTACATGCAATTCAAGCCTGTCTGTCTAATTCTTACATACCCCAAGGAAAAGCACTCACCCGTTTTCTTAAGAAAGGCCCATTAAAATACAGTTCTACAGATAAAAGTCCTCTTCTAGTGAAAGAAACCACAGAATATTTTATAAGACATAGGACATTGTAAGAGAACTTGAGCAAGAAATAAGTCTTGCAAGCATTTAAACCTGATACGCTATTTTTACCATGAATTCTAGCAAAGGCAAACAAAGCACTAGGAAACCTGAAATTCAGAGCTGGAGCTAAACAGGTTTCTAAAGTGATCAGTAGGCCAAAATAAGAGTTTGAAACAAACAGCACTCAAAGGTTCAATTTCTCACTGAAGGCAGTAACAGTGAATTTAATTTTTACTGAAAAATTTAGGATCTCTGATAGAATCAGTGACTTATTTAAGTACTTAGGAGAAAAGTATGGGGCATACATATGCCAATTTGTTCATACAGTCCTTCATGAGAACTGGAGATGATGCTCAAAGAGGACTTGTTTTTATCTGTCTAATGTGTGTGTGTGTGTGTGTGTGTGTGTGTGTGCGCGCACACATACATATGTGTATATATATATATATATGTATGTATGTATGTATGAGTGATGGTTTGAATGCGAATCTCCCCCATAGGCTCCAAGTATTTGGAAATTTTGTCCCCAGTTGGTGGTGCTATTTTGGGAGATCTTAGAAGCTGTGGCCATCCTGAAGGAATGGGGCACATCACTGGGGCATGGCTTAGAGAGTTCTTAAACCTTGCCAATCCCAGTAGTTCTCTGCTTCCAGTGCCTGCTTGAAGATGTGAGAGCTTAGCTTATGCTCCTCCTCCAGACACCTCTGCAGCCATCCATGCCTCCCTGCCATGATGGACTGATGCTTGCCCCTTTGGAACTGTAAGCTAAATAAACACTTCCTTTTATAAGTTCCCTTAGTCATGGTGTTTTTAATCAAAGCAACAGAAAAGTAACTAATACTGTATATATAGGCAGGATCTTGCTGTGTGACCCAGGCTGGGTTCAAATTTGTCATTCTCCTGTCTTACCTTCACAAGTGCATAGATTTGTAGGTGTACATCACCATAGCGATCACTAATTTTAAAAGGAAATTATTTTAGAAAAGCTAGCATCTAAACCTGTTTTTATTCTACCTAAAATGTTTCAAAGAAGAGAAAGCAGAAAGCACACTGGGAAATGCATCACAATGCAAGCGTGAGTACCATGACTGAAAACTTGTTTTGTTGTTATTTTATTTTTTGAGACAGGGTCTCACTATGTAGCTCTGGCTGGCCTGGAACTTACTATGTAGACCAGGTTGACTCTGATCTCAGAGATATGCCTGCTTCTGTTTCTTCTGGGATTAAAGGCACGTGCCACCTGGCCTGGTGAATGAAATCTTTAATCCAGTCCATGAAGATCATCCCATGCACTGAGTATGGCTAGCTCTGCAGTCCTCCAGTTTTAAGTCACCTGGATATGCAATGCAATGGTCGACATACCTGGACTACTCAATCCTTTTGAAAGGCACCGTGCTGCTTGATACTGGTACTTTATTTTGAACAAGTATAGGCAAGTTGATACAGGGTCTCTTCTTAATCAGAAATATGTATCTACCTCTATTTAAAAGTTGTTCCATAAAGGAAGGAAGCTATCACAGTGTTCAAAAATAGGGGCTGTTGAGGGCACGGTTCCTGGGAGGGGTGGCAGAATGCAGTGATAGGAAGGGGGAGACGGGTAGTTAAAAAGGGTGGGGAATGGAAGGGCCCGGCAGAGGAGGGAGAATGGGGAGGGATAAGCAACACTAAAGGCCTTTAGAAAAAGCCACATGGAAACCTACCACTATAGAAGTTTCTTAAAGTGTGTGTGTGTGTGTGTGTGTGTGTGTGTGTGTGTGTGTATTAAAAGGAGACTAAAGGCTGGAGAGATGGCTCAGCGGTTAAGAACACTGGTTGTTCTTGCAGAAGGCTGGGATTCAAATCCCAGCACCCACATGGCAGCTAACAACTGTCCGTAACTAACTCCAGTCCCAGGAGATCTGACAGCCTCTTCTGACCTCCAAGGGCACTGCATGACACGGGTGCACTTACCTACATGCAGGCAATACACACATACACATAAAATAAAAATAATAAATAATTTTTTTAAAAAAAGAGGCTAATGAAAAAACAAAACAAAACAAAAAAGCCTCAATGCCAGAATAGACTCCCTCTTTAGAAGCTGTTGATCAGGGGTCCCATAGACCCTCAAACAAAACTAACCATTTCCCCCTGCTCTTGGTTATCCACCAGAACTGGACGTAAGACCCTATTGCTGAAGATACTATGTACATGAGCTATAGAACAAACAAGGACAAATCAAGCTGGTGCTGGCTTCAGAGCCTCCTATCTACTGGCTACCACTCATAGTGCTGAAAGGTGCTATGCAAGCTACTGGAAGGAAAAAAAAATCATCATCATCCTTACCTAGCTGTGAATCCTGTGAAGTACAGTAACAACAGGCCTGAGAAGATATGCCCACTAGTGCAATACTGACATAAATATTATGGGAGTAACCAAATACTCTACAATTAGATTTAAGGTCCACTTCCAGGATAGAACCCATATCTGATATTGTTATCAGGCTTAGAAACCTGACACTAAACAGGTCACAAGATATAGGGGAGCCCCTAATACTAGTTTCCTACTAAATAGTTAATTGTATCAAATTGATTCTTTTTTTAAAAAAAAAAATTATCACCGGGGTGGCAACACATGCTGTTAATCCCAGCACTCAGGAAGCAGAGTCAGGCAGATATCTGTGACTTCCAGGCCAGCCTGGTCTACATAGTGAGTTTTAGGTCAGCTGGGGCTACAGGGAGAGCCTGTCTCAAAAAGACAAAAAAAGTGTCTCTTATTTTTATTTTATGTGTATAAGTGTACTGCTTGCTAATATACATAGGTACACCCAAGTCATGCAATGCCCACAGAAGAGGGCGTTGTATCCCCTGGAACTGGAGTTATGGACAGTTGTTAGCTGCCATGTGGGTGTTGGAAACCAAACCCAGATCCTCTGCAAGAGCAACCAGTGCTCTTAACCATTGAACCATCTCTCTAGCCCCTACATTGACTCTTAATGACTTCCTGTTACACAGATTAACTCATTTCTCTCACCAGAGAAGTGTCCAAAGGCAACAAATGGTGATTAACACAGAAACCTACAACTGGCCAACATGCAGAGAACAAGAGGCTGCAGAGCGCTTATCTCTGAATAGTACACCTATATCAAATGTCTGTCTCCCAAGGTTCAGGGATCATTATGGAAGAGGGGGCAGAAAGATGGTAAGAGCCAGAGGTGGTGAATGACCACAAGGAAACTAGTTTTCCAGAGAGCTGGTCAGTTACTCATGTGAAGTCCCATACAAAATCAAATCAGAAAAAAATCTCAGCATAGACACGTGGAAGTGGGTAAGAAGCTGCAACCCCATCTAAGGAAATTTTGGCAACTGGTGGTTGCTGGGAGGGGCAAGACAATCTCTTTCAGGAATGGGACACTTGGTAGGTTAACAAGGCTTCAATGGAAGGATCCACACTGAAGGACATTTGGAGACACAAATTAGACCCCATAAACACTGTTATATAAATTGGGTGAGGGGGCAATAAGGAGAAGTACGGATAGAAGGGGATCTAAATTCCATCAAATTATATTGTATGAAAATTACAAAAATTTTATTTAAAAAATATTTATTTTTGCTAAGAAAAGATAGAGGCTGTTGAGTGTGGATACCTGAAGGACTCATTACTGTTTTTGAAGGTGTTAAAATTTCCAAAATAAAAAGTGAGAGAGATAAAGGGGAAGAAAAGAGGATTGAAAGGAAGAAGTGAAAGGAAAAGGAGAGGAACTAGGAAGGACGAAATTTCAGACAGCTTGGCTTGAATCTTACCTCTGTAACTGACCAAATGTTACCTCGGGAAATCCTATGTTCCTCACTCCAAAATTGGAATAATAACAGGTTCTGTGCTTAGGGTGCACAGGTCCTGGATTTTACCCCTAGAACCACCACCAGCAACAACAACAAAAATCATTTCAAAATAATGGGTCTTGCTTTATGGACAGCTAGGAACACTAAATGAAGTAACACATGTTAAGCACTCCACAGAATACATCAAACTTATCAATTATTCTATAGGACTACAATTTTTATTACAGTCAATACCTTCTTCAGTTAACAAATTTATAGCTTAGGCTTAATCTGTTGGAGAATATATTTGGTTCTTCAACAACATGACACAATCTTCGTAAAATTAAGGAAAATAACTGAGATTAAACATCTATTTTTCACTGAATATTTTCTAGGCATTTAACTTCTAGGGAGACAATAAAATTACAGGTAGGAGCCAAGCTGCTTGGGATTGAATCCCAAGTTCACCACTTGCTAGTCTTGTGACTAAGCAAATATTTACCGTGTCTCAGTTTCATGTCTGCTAAGTAGGGATGATAAGATGGACATTGTAAGGATTAAATTAACCAGTATGTGTAAACTGCTTGGAACAAGGCCAGAGTCAAACACTTAAAGTTATCGCAAACATTCAAACAGGTTCGGTTTGAAGTAATTTTCACAGGAAAATTGCTCATTATCCCCAATTTGGCAACTGTTATGCTCAGGTACTCCCTGAAGTACTAGACTAAGAGGTTTGACTTGGAAATTTACAAGCTGTTAAACTTGAACTAAACATTCACCTTCCTGCTCATCAGCTCCCCCTAGGTCACTGACTTGTAGACTGCACATATCAGAGCTTAATATCTGCTAAATTATGGCCCCAGTCTAAAGACACTTAACAGCTATGTTGGTCACTGTAAGTATGTTTGTGTGTGCACATGTATTAAAGTTCAGAGTAATAATTCAGAGTAGTGGGAATGTGATATCTTTTATTTAGATTTTCAATATGCAATGCACATGTATCGTTTCTTTAACAGTAACATGCTATTTCAAAATGAAAGTTTGTCTTGTATTTATGCAGAAAACACAGATTCCATACCTGTATTTATGAATTATGGCATTAAATAGTTTTCCATCTCTCCAGCAGGTAGTGAAATTTTCACACCGTATTCCAGCATAACCCTCTGTTGCCTGCTGTGTCCAGAGCAGCAACCTCTCTTTTGCAGACATGTCCTCTGACTCTCCAGTTACATGGATGTCAGATATCTAAATATAACAGAAGCATTGAACCATTAGGAAGGAAGTTAACACAAAGTAAGAATCTACTGTGTGCCAAGTACTTAAGTGCTATTTTACATAATCCTTGTAACACTTATTTATATATACTAAATATATTTCCCTCATTTTACAAATAGGGAAACTGAGTTTCAAGCAGACTTCCAGATTTAACTTATTTGTGTCTAAGTTAAAAGCATCTAGTGTATGTTTTAACTGGAAACCTACTCATTTTACTGTTTTAAAAAGATAAATTTAAAAATCTTATAGGCAGAGGGAATCCAGACCACACAGAATGAAGGCAGTTCTCCACAAAGGCAGCAGTACAATGAATTGGCTTTATCAGAGAAATGAGTAAAGCAAAGCTCACAAATGTCATGTCTGTAATAGCATAAAACACAAAACAGCAGAATGCAGTCTGAGTTTTCAACCTTAGGCATGTAATAAATCACCAAAGTTCTGTCTAATGCATTTACATTATGAGTTTCCTCTGTTTAATAGCAGATGCTAGACACCCACATGTTGTTTTACCCTAAGAATTATAGTTCTCATCCCAAATTAGTTGCTTACCTTTTCCCCACAGTTTTGTATATTTATTTCCAAAGACAGTATCTTCCTAGTGGTTCATTTTAATCAATATAGTATATTTTAAAAGTATGATAAAATACACATACATATATATTACATATTATACACACACACACCTGATCAATAATAGAGTGACTACACTGTACACCACAGGCCAGGTGGCACAATGACACAACACACTGGTGATCTCAGAGCTAGCCCAACAGAAGCTGCCCTGGAGGAGCATCTCCATCCCAAGAGTAACAAAGTTAATCTGCTTTTGTATTATATTAAAGTTTCACAACATTGAAAAATTCTATGTTCTTCTTTGCTAATCAGGTCTGTTAAAACAACTTAAGTGAATGGCTCTTTTTTTGCAAATCCAAACAGATCAGAAGTAAAAGGCCATAATTACTCTCTTCTACCACATGCAGAGGAGAATTTGATTCAACAGGTATTCCATGTAAAGAATAGGAAACAGTATTATTATTAACTATATTCTGTAACAATTTAGCTAAATGTCTCTAGTTTTGGTGTTAGTTATTGCTTATCATGCAACTTTTAAAAAGATTTTCAGCAGCATTCACTTGTTTTCTGAAAGTCTCTCTCACTGAATGATAAAGCAGGACATCAATTTCCATGATGTACATTTTCCCAAGGGCATCTGTTTGAACTGCTGTGAACTAGGGTAAGCACAAAGCAACTTTACCAGGGGTCCCCAGTGGCTCCACAGCTGGGATTAACACTAAGAGATGACTGTTTCCTCTGTCGGGGCAGTAAGTGAAGCCAAGAGATGAAGAGGAAACAAGCCAGGACCAGGAAGAGAAGGGGGGAGACTTTAAAGTGGGGTGAGGAGCCAAATCACCCTACAACAGAAACAAAATCCCTAGGCCAGAGCCATGAGATCTGCTTCAGTCTCACATAGCTCATTTCGAGTCTGTGAGTCAACTTCCTTTGTATGAAATCAGGAGGCAAGAGGCAGGAGATAATGTTTAAGGCTCTTTTCGGTCTAAAGTCTTACTAAAAGAATGTAACACATGCTGCAGAGCTCAGAGGTCAAAGTACAGTCAAGCAAATGACAGTGGAGAATGAGGCAATGCCAAGCTCAAACAGGAAGCCTTTTAACTTCTCAGCTGTCACAAGAGCCAGGGGCACAGTCAATCCAAGGGCCTGGGGCAGAAAGGTGGCAACACGGAAGCCCTGGCTGGGCCTGGAAGCCCCTACCACACTTGTTATTGTAAATGATGGTGGACCCTCACGCCCTCTTCGCCCAGGGTCCTAAAGACGTCAGTGCCCTGTGGAACTCCACACACAGCTGGAGACAGTGGCCTTGAAATGGGACTGGGACTTGAAAGTGACACTTGTTCCATTTTAATCCTCTTCCCTAGGAATCTGTGCTAATTTTCTACAGCATGGGCAAGAACTACACATGCATGGACACACCTAGCACATGGACACACCTAGCACATAGCATACAGAAGGATTTCACTTTTATTTGGAAAAAAAGCACCACTATTTTCTACTAACTTCCAAGGATTTTTCAGGCCTACATTAAGCCAGCACACTTCTGTGACACAGTCCACCCATTAGCTTGTTGACTATTTACAAGCTTAGCTGCTGAGCTGTTTCCTCACTTGTAAAATAATGGTCGCATATACATGAGAATTTAACACTGGCATGATGTAATAATACCTGGCTCATTGGAAATGCATGTTCAGTACACCTAGGCTATTTTACTTAAATGTTGTTATTCCTTTTGACAATGGGGTAAGCAAAAACCTGGTTTTATGTTTCTCCTAATTCTCTTAAATGTATAGAGGACTGTTCTGTTGCTTGTTGATTCAAGAACATGCTGGGACAGTCCAGTTAGAAAAGCAGCTACCTGTTAACTAAGGAACTCAGTAAATTTCGACTATAAGGAGCCAGTGTAAAAGGAGAAGGTGCTACACAGGGTTCCACCTGAGTGAGGATGTTCAGGAGTGAGCTTTAGGTCTGAAATGGTGACAGAGGAAACAAGGTCTTGCTATTAAATTTCCAATGATGAATTCTGGACTGCTACTCACACAATCTTATTTCCAACTATTACACATACATAAAGTAGTTTTAAAATTCTAATAATTTTAAAATACATATTTAATTATGTCATGGACCATGATTTACATTGCAGACTGACACACAAACTTTTTCTTCCTCTCCAGGAAGTCTCAATTAACTATCTTCCTCACACAGTAATTTAATTTTTTCTTGATATTTTACTTTGTTTTATTGTTTGTAAGGACAAAGTCTTGTTATGTAGCCAAGATGCCATTCTCTGGCCTCAGCTTACTGAGTACTTGTATCACAGGCTTACACCAACATGACTGGCTAAGATACTTTTTAAAGAGACTATTATGGGCCATGATATGTAAAGTATTTTGCCATGAAGTATGACGTTTGAGACTCTGGGCTTGATATACATGAGCGCGCGTACACACACACACACACACACACACACACACACACACACGCATGAGTTAACATTAGCCAAAATCTCAATATATCATATTTTTCTTGATACTCTTACAACTTTAAAGTTTGCTAAAATGCTAAAATTATAAATCTGTAGTTACCACCCATAAACCCAAATTTGAAATCATGTTCTCAAACAGCCAATGTTAAATTGAGGATGCCTCCACATTCAATAGGAGTTTGGGGGAAAAAAAATCAAACTCTTTTCCAAGCCTACAGACAATAAATACAGTGATATCAGAGGGCTTAAGTTCATGCCATTTCCATCTAAATCTCAATTCCAATCTTAACAGGAGGAATGACTACAGACTATTCACAAAGTCCTCTAAAGTCCATTTCCTCTCATTTTTAAAACTTAAATGATGATGGGGCTTGAGAGATGGCTCAGCGGTTAAGAGCACTGACTGCTCTTACAGAGGACCCGGGTTTGATTCCTAGCACCCACATGGAGGCTATGAACCATCCTTAACTCCAGTTCCAGGGGAATCCGAAGCCCTCTTCTGACCTCCACGGCACTGCACGACACAGGTGCACTCACATACATGCAGACACTTGTACACATAAAATAAAAATAAATAAAATATTTTTAAAAAAACTTAAATGATATAATAATGTCTATCTTCGTGGATGGCCCTAAACATTATAAGAAATAATCACACCGAGTGCTGAGCATAGAAACTCCTCTTCCAGGGTTGTATTAGTAGTTTTGGTCACTCAAGCTTCTCCTCAGCAGTCTATCAGCTAGCATCAAAAGCAAACACAATACCTTATACCAGAGTCCTTCGGGAAATTTGAAGCCCTCATGCCTCACATCCAAGTCACTCTTGGCTCAAGTTCAAGCTCTTCTGTCACTGAGTCTTTCCGTCTGTATTTTATTTTTGTTTCATATCTCCTGACCTGCCTCCCAGCACTCCAGACTTTGCCTGGTAAACAGCCTGGCCTGTTAAATACCTTACACGGCTCCTTACTTCTCATTGAGTCTCAGATCTCCCCCACTTCAACCATTCAAGTTCAGCTAAGCTCCCTAGGCCTGCAGGTATCTTTTCAAACCATTGCCTATGGTAGAGACCTCATTTCCACATGACAGGACACTCGTGTCTTACCTCCCTCTTCTAGTCCTCAAAAATGAACTCCCCACAATTGCTTAGCAGTGTGTGTCTACATGCTCAAACTTCATCTCCACGTAACACCCTAAACCCACAGTCCTGTGTCTCCTGTGTCTGTCACTCACATCTGCACCCTCAGTATCAGCTTGAAACATGTGTAGCCTGTCTCAGACAACAACTTCCGGCAGTAACTTCCTATTTGCCACACTTGCATTCTCTAACCAAACCAATTACCTGGCTCCATGAAGACCCCACATTCCTTGACTTGTCTAATTTTATTCTAATCTTGTCACTTCTCATAGGCTAAGTTGGAATGTAATTCTTAGCTGGAATGGACTTATGCAATAAAAACAGATTAACAAGTTTATTAATATATACTCGGGAATCAGGACGGGCTGTGAGAGACTAGAATTTGTCGTTAGGAAATATGAAATGGTGCTGAGATAAGGCAAGATGCAACAGCAGCAGGAAAGCTCACTGCCCTCTCTCCATGTGCTTAAAAGCAGGACACGGTTCTACAAAAAAGTATTCTGCCACGGCCCTGATGGTGATGCTTAGCTTTAATCATTAACAGGACACAACCTAGTTACCTGGGATGAGAGTCTCAATAAGAGATTGTGTACCCCTTGGGTGGGTCTGTCTGTGTACACATTCTTTTATATGTGAAGACCCAGACCACTGTGGGCAGCACCATTCTCTAGGCAGTGGGTTCCAAACTGTGGAAGTGTGGCGAAATTGAGCTGAGCACAAGCAAACAAGTAGGTGCATTAAGTTTTGTTCTGCTCTTAATTGTGAAGGTCATCCAGCCAGCTCTCTCAAGCTCCTGCCTCCCCTGGCTTCCTTGTAGTGATAAAGTGTAACCTGGAATTGTGAGCTAAAATAAACTTTCTCTCTCGAGTTCCTGGGGGGGGGCAGTATTTTATCACCGTAATGGAAATTAAACTAGAATACCCCTACCCACTTCTACAAGAGAGAAAAGCTAACAATTGAAGACAACTTTAGACCTTTATGAGCCTGGAGATGGTGTAAGAACAAATGTTAATGATATACATGAACATATTTTACTAACTAGCCACTATCTGCCATTTATTTGCCAAATTGCCACCCCTAAGACTCAAAGTGCATTTCCTTTGTCTTCTCATTTCTCCTAAAGGATTTTTCTTGATAGAGGTCACAGAAACCAGAATTCATTTATACATGAATGGATAGATCTGGAAAGTATAATATTAAGGGAGGTGACCCAAACTAAGAAAGGCAAAAATTGCATATTGTTCCTTATATGCAGATCCTAGCCTGTATATATAGATAGATGATAAAGAGATAGATGGATGGATGACAGATAAATGATGGACAGAAAGACAGAGTGATAAATAGAAATATAGAGAGACATAGAGATATATGGGTGTGAATGTGGGTAAATCCTAAAAAGACAGAAAGACCAAGAGAGGGTAAAAATAGGTGATGAGAAAGGACAGGGCAGGAGCAGGCGAAATTCACAAGTGACATAAAAGAAGAAAAGAGAGAAGAAAAGAAGGGAGAAGGTTACAAGGAGAGAAGCTGGGGTGAGGGAGGAGGGATTATTGAAATAAACTTTGTCCAAAAATTCCATAGTGATATTTAATGCCTTCTATGATAGCTTAAAAAATTAAAAATTATTTAAATCTAGGATTCAAAGTCAAGTCTTTGAGAACTACTAATGTCCTGCATGTCTCCTATTTATATGTAATACATACATCAATGAGATTGGGTTTTTTCTATTTTCCTTGCTAATCTCCTTTTTGTTAGGGGTTTCAGCTACAACTAAGAATTCAAGAGGGAAGAAAAAACTGTTTTTCTGCAGGCCCATTCCTACCCTTACATCCTTCTCTAATCATCTGGTCCTATCTCATCCACCACTGCAACCACATTCACATCAATATCCTCAGTCCCTCCACAGTCCTGTTCTTATGCTGAAGCCACCAACCAAACTCAGTCTTGATCAATTCATGGTGTCTTCCCCACTCTCCTAGGCTACAAAGCTGAACTGAGAAACACCAAACTTTTATGCAGACTGTTGCCACCAGATTCCAAGTCTACAACTTGAATATGGTACTAAGAAAAACTGGGAAGTTCTTCAGAGCATCCTAACTGGGCAGATCTTCTACCATCACAGTGTCTCTACATTCTTTACCACCTGAACAAAACTCACAACTCCTTCTTTTATAGTAAATAATCATCTTTTTCTCCTTCTTCATGACACACAGATTGGAGCTCCCTCACCTCCCTCATCACTGGCAAATTTTGCTTCCTCATGACCTTCTTTCCAACTGCTTAATTTTTTCCCCTCTGCTTCCTAGGATCTCCATCAATTATCCTCTTACCCAAGTCCTTCCTCTCAGCAAAATGCTCAAGTCTTCTCCATCCTGAACTCTGTGCCCTCTTATCACTGTCTCTCTCCTCTGTGGTTTTAGGAAAAAGCATTCTGAGTGTGGGGACAGTTGTTTTTCTTTTTTGCCTTTATTAGCTTCACTCTTTCACCTGTTGTGATTTGGTCTCTGTTCCTACCACTGCATAAAATTGAGTGGAGAAGACCAGACAAGAGGGAGTAGGAGTCTTGCCAAAAACTCTTTCCCTGTCAAATAAGAAGTTAAACTGTCTGCTAAACATATAAGTAAGCAAGGGCATGCTGAAGGTTGAAAGAAACTGAGAGATCATCTCTTGCCTCCTCTTTCATAGTTTCACTTATTCAACAAAAACGCACTCCTAAATCGACCTGTACTGCTAACAGGGTCTGGTCATATGGCATACAACCTACTGTCAGAAACATAACACACCTACAGATAAGGGTTATGCAATTTGGGAGTCTTTTAGATAGACCCACTGAAGAGGTACTCCAGTTGCCTCACCCTGAGTCCCTGTTCAGCATGGAAGAAACCAGAGTCGTCTGCATCCCTATTCTCTATTGGCAATTTGGGTAACCCCTTCAGAGGATGATGTGTTAAGAATAGGAGGTATCAATTGACTAGGCAGTTAGGGTAAAAAGACCCCAAAGAAATATAGCCAGTTTCTGGGCTAAAAGTCAAAATGCCCTTGGGCCTGTTAGCAGCATACTCTGTTCCAAAGGCCAAAAATGTCAAAAGTATTTGGGCGCTTGTATTGAAAAGTAGCCAGTTTTTTGGATAAAAGCCAAAATGTCCTTGAGTCTCTTAGCAATATACTCTGTTCCGTTCCAAAGGCCAAAAATGTCCAAAGTATTTAGAAACTTGTATCTAATCCTTGAAAGATGTTAGGGGTTACCTCTTCAGAGGGTGAATGTTAGAGTAGCAAAAAGCCCCGAAAAAAAGAATAAAGAGTACAAGAAGTTGTCAGAAAAAAGTGATGGGAAGATATGGGAGGTGTTGGAGGGGAGGGAGTGGGCGTGGATTTGATCAAAACACCTTATATGCATGTATGAAATTCTCAATAAAGTTTTTTTTAAGTTAAAAAAACAACACAGAGAAGGACTTGGGGTTACTTCCTGATCCTTCAGTTTTTC
This sequence comes from Nannospalax galili, assembly GCF_000622305.1. Lineage (NCBI taxonomy): Eukaryota > Metazoa > Chordata > Mammalia > Rodentia > Spalacidae > Nannospalax > Nannospalax galili. Next base: position 2,115,354 of record NW_008349130.1, on the reverse strand, counting down.
TTTTCTTTTCTTTGTCTTATTTTGGCTTTTCTTTTCTTTGCAGCGGGGTCCTGCTATGTAGCCCAGACTGGCTTCAAGTGTGATTTCCTGCCTCTGCGATTACAGGTGTGACCACCACCATGCCAGCCTTCTCCTCCTCCTCCCAATCTCTACTCATGTCCTCTCTGAGGCATCATGCCTCTCTCCACCATGCCAGTCCTTCCAAGTGGTCTTCCTTATCTGGCCTTGTCTTCTCAGTCTTCTTTAGAGATTCCTTTGCTGCTCAACCTTTCACGCCCTTCCCCAGGGCTTGGGCCTCAGATTTTTTCCCAGTCGTCCAAACAATTCTTTCCTATTACATCTACTTCAACTGCCTCTGTCATCAGTGAACCTGCCACGTAGTGTATCTCTCAATTCCCTCTAACTCCCTAATAAAACTCTTTTGCATAAGAAATACAACTAACAATGCACGGAGCACTTAAAGCGCCAGATGCTATGCATAAGCACAACACAAATATCTCTTATAAACTTCTTATAAACAGCTTCATAAATGACAAAAAGACATAAAGTAGTTCCATAACTTGCTCAAAATCATACAAACTGCAAATAAAATTTGAATTTGTCTCCAAAACTGCTACTCTTGAGGAAGAGGGTGCTGGGGCCTAAGCTCCGACCCTCATATGAACTAATGCATAGCACACATTCTACCACTGAACTCAATCCATACCCTTAAAAGGTGTTTCTCTCAACCACCATGATGCATGTCACAACCTTTAAAATTCAGTGACTTGAAAACTGAACTTCTCTTTCTACTTTATGCTCTCCCTCTGGCATTCCTACCTGAGAGAATGGTCCTGTCATTTGGCTGCCCCGTATCAAGCTCTCAAGCATCCATGATGCCTCTTCAGCTTCTATCTACTTTCATTGGCCAGGTTGACCTGTACAGGCTCATGTCCTCCTTCCCGCTCTAACTTGCATTCTAGCTAACTCCCATACTCTGGCCACACTGAGCAACATGAACTGCAATGTCTTTTCCATCCAACTCACGATCACAGTGCTTTGCTCAGGTGCTTGATCATTTCAACTGTGTCATATACTTCAAACGCTCACATGGGGGAAAAGGCTTTACTCCCTACAGTAGGCATACAACTACCAACCAACAAAACTGTCCCACCCATAAAATGTCACTCGAACAAATGAGTTTTGTCTGCTTTTGATTATTTTTAAAGGAAAAATTTTTTGAGAATTTCGTACATATGTACAATGTGTTTTGATCAAATATACCAAATCTAGTATTAGTCCATCAAGTTAAACGAGGAGATGAGGACAGGTGAGGGTAGGAAGCTGGTTCTTCAAACTGAACAAAACGCTACACTAAAAGTCCAAGAAGGCTGCAATGTCAACTTCAATGTAAAATACCACTCAGGTGAGTCTAGAATGGCAGTGTCTCAGAATGGAGTTTCACTGTCAGTAGAAAGCCGAGGTTATGAACTGTCGTATCTCGGAAAGCATTTATGTTCATGTACTCCTTTTCCATGATACAACACTCTAAACTAAATAAAGGGCTGGAGAGATGGCTCAGCAGTTAAGAGCACTGGCTGCTCTTGCCCAGGTTCGGTTCCCAGCACCCCCAAGGGGGCTAGCAAGCATCCATAATTCCAATTCCAGGGGCTCTGACATCGTCTTCTGGCCTCCACAAGCACTGCACACATGGGTACACTTAACATACATGAAACCAAATCATTCATACACATAAAGGAAAAACAAAAACATTAAAAATTTTATATAAATTATAAAGTTATAAATAACTATATAATCTTAATAAATTTTTACTTTTTTGAGACAGAATTTCAGAATGCTGCCATGTCAAAACTGTAATCCTGCTTCAACCCCCTGGGATTATCTGCACTTAAGCTACTTCTACCCCAGAGTGTTCTCTTCATACTCTGCCCAGTACATCACAGCATCTACAGTATCAGTAGATGCCTGGTAAATGGGAAGGTGTAGAGGGAAAGAAGGAAGTGATAAAAATGACAAAGTGTAAAAGATCAGGTTTGTGTTGTCATTTGGTATGAGGGAGTTATAATCTATATAAATTTTGTGATTTTAGAAAACTGATTAGTTAACATCACTTTCCAATAATAGCAGATACACTGACTGACCACTGCACAATACGGCCCAGCAGGGAGCAGAAGATGAGAATGTTCAAAGACAGCCCGTGTCAAGTAGAGAAGCTGAGTATTATCTGAATCATTTCTTTTAAAACAAAACAAAACTAATAAAAAACAAAACAAAACAACAAAAAAACAAAAAAACAAGCCCAAACTTGATAGGATGTAGCCTGGAAATGACTTGTCCATCAAAGAAAACCAGCTAACATACCCCATCTCACAGCCCTCTGATTTCATTGACAGCTTATTGCTAAATGCCCCATTTTTTTTTCTTTTCTTTTTTTTGGAAAATGAGCAACAGCATCGCTGTGCAGCCAGCTGAGGCCGTAAATGTGGAGGTCCTCAAGCAAAGTCAATGCCACGAGACAACTGGGCAACTGGAACATCCCACTTTTCCAGATGCTGTCATGGTAATGGCATGCACTGAATACACAAGAAGAGTCAATTCCAAAGCTGATGCCAACTCGCCCTGAGAACCTAGTCACATTTTATTTAAATTTGGTTGTGGTACTAGAGACTGCGCTGAGGGCTATGCAGGCATTCTGACACTGAGTCATATCTAGTCTCTTACATACATTAAAAAGTGTATATTAAATTATTCCACACAAAAATAATCCCATTTTTATTTAAAATTTTTTAAATGACTATGTATTTTTTTTAAGTTTTACCAAATTGGCTATTTAAATAATATATGTGTAGAAAGGGTAGGAAAGCCAAAATGAGATTTTTCTCTTACATAAGGCTGTAAGTCTGAAGATCAAGGAATTACAGGAATTCAAAATGAAAGAAAGCAAAGCCATTTGTGGAAATGTCCTCATGTCACTGGCAAACCAGCAGAAAATAAAGTCACGTGCTGCACCCAGAGACTTCTTATTGAATGCTTCTTAGCATTTCAATCCCTCCCCTAAATTTCAGTTCAGTTTCTGAGAATAAAATTTTACCCTCGTATTTAGAAAAAAATGTTATCCTTATGACACAGACTAATTTGTCTGTCAGCAACACCAGCACATTCTACTAACCCAGCTGCTGCTGGGAAAATGGTTGCATAGATAGCATCCTGTGAGGGCCTTTGCTCTACCTCAGTGCTCACAGTCAAGACTTGCTCATAGGAGAACATCAGTCTCCCAATGTGGATAGTGGCCGATAAATGGAATATTACACATTTTCTGAGGAAGCCACACACCTGGATTTCTCACATAAATGAGACATCAGGGTCCAAAAAAAAAAAAAATCTCTTCACTAAGCTGGGCATGGTGATGTGTGATTACTCAGAAGGCTGAGATGGGATGATCACTTGAATCCAGGAGTTCAAAGCCAACTTGGGCAACATACCAAGAGGCTTCAATTTAAAGAAATCCTCACTGTTCAGCCTTCCTTTATACCGTAAGACTGGAAGAAATGTTTTGGTGAAAAATGAAAACTATGCAGCTCTTCTATTCAGAGGATAGTTAGAAGATGTTTCTTCTTTTCTATAGGAACAGACAGCGATAGGATAAAGTTATGATGTACTTTGCAGTCTTGGGTCTACTCCACCTCAGACACATCACCTCAGTCAGTGCAGTGAGTCTGCTTCTGTGTCACCTCAGTCAGTGCAGTGAGTCTGCTCACGTATCACCTCAGTCAGTGCAGTGAGTCTGCTTCTCCTGTGTCACCTCAGTCAGTGCAGTGAGTCTGCTCACGTGTCACCTCAGTCAGTGCAGTGAGTCCGCTTCTCCTGTGTCACCTCAGTCAGTGCAGTGAGTCCGCTTCCCGTGTCACCTCAGTCAGTGCAGTGAGTCCGCTTCTGTGTCACCTCAGTCAGTGCAGTGAGTCTACTCACGTGTCACCTCTGTCAGTGCAGTGAGTCCGCTTCTCCTGGGTCACCTCAGTCAGTGCAGTGAGTCCGCTTCCCGTGTCACCTCAGTCAGTGCAGTGAGTCCGCTTCTGTGTCACCTCAGTCAGTGCAGTGAGTCTACTCACGTGTCACCTCTGTCAGTGCAGTGAGTCCGCTTCTCCTGGGTCACCTCAGTTAGTGCAGTGAGTCCGCTTCCCGTGTCACCTCAGTCAGTGCAGTGAGTCCGCTTCTGTGTCACCTCAGTCAGTGCAGTGAGTCTACTCACGTGTCACCTCTGTCAGTGCAGTGAGTCCGCTTCTCCTGGGTCACCTCAGTTAGTGCAGTGAGTCCGCTTCCCGTGTCACCTCAGTCAGTGCAGTGAGTCCGCTTCTGTGTCACCTCAGTCAGTGCAGTGAGTCTACTCACGTGTCACCTCTGTCAGTGCAGTGAGTCCGCTTCTCCTGGGTCACCTCAGTTAGTGCAGTGAGTCCGCTTCCCGTGTCACCTCAGTCAGTGCAGTGAGTCCGCTTCTGTGTCACCTCAGTCAGTGCAGTGAGTCTACTCACGTGTCACCTCTGTCAGTGCAGTGAGTCCGCTTCTCCTGGGTCACCTCAGTCAGTGCAGTGAGTCCGCTTCCCGTGTCACCTCAGTCAGTGCAGTGAGTCTGCTTCTGTGTCACCTCAGTCAGTGCAGTGAGTCTACTCACGTGTCACCTCAGTCAGTGCAATGAGTCTGCTTCTCCTGGGTCACCTCAGTTAGTGCAGTGAGTCCGCTTCACGTGTCACCTCAGTCAGTGCAGTGAGTCCGCTTCTCCTGGGTCACCTCAGTTAGTGCAGTGAGTCCACTTCACGTGTCACCTCAGTCAGTGCAGTGAGTCTGCTCACATGTCACCTCAGTCAGTGCAGTGAGTCTGCTCACATGTCACCTCAGTCAGTGCATTCTTTATTTTACTACATTTCAAATGTGCTCTTTATTCTATCACATCTACAGTGACTATAACATTCTAGAAGGAGCTTTTAGTAACTGATGAACCACCTCACACTACTACTGCACAGTGGATGTGGAGATGATACCTAGTCAAACGATCATCCATGCAGAACACAAAATCCTTAACCTTTAGACAGTTAATGCCAAATAATAAACAAAAATTTAATCCCTTAGGGTGTTTTGTTAGAATAAAGCAATTACATTCTATACGAGATTGTAGATGTTAATGGTAAGCACGAAAGCAGTAGTAGGAAAAAGAGGAGCACAAAATTACTGCGCTAACCGGTGAAGTTTTAAGCACAGCTATCTCCAGAGCAGAAGTTTAACAGAGAGGAAAGCTGCAGCATGGCTAAGGAGGACGGGTGGTGACCGGCATGCTGTCCACCCCTTCCAGGGACCTCTCGGCCTCAGCTTCTTTTCACATAAAATGTGGAAGAGTGTCTCCTAGAGGACTTGAGCACTGGTCTCAGAACAATATCTACCCCAGGGTAAATAGATGCATGTAAACTATTGCTTAAACTCTTATTCATACCATGTGATGGGCTCGTCAGACAAAAAATGAGTTCCATATTCAATATGTCAACACAAGCAAATATTTTGAAGTTAAGGTGTTTGCCTATAAAGACAAATCTTTCACAAAGGATTTAGTTATTTCGGCAAAAACAAATGTAATCAACACATTTTTAGTGTCTGCTTCCAAGTTTTGTTTTTTAAGTGTGAAATTGCTCCACAAAATATTTTTAAGTGAAAATATGGCTCAAACATTTTGAAAATTATAACTGGTTACAAACCACCTACATAAAGGGAAGGGATAAATGAAAGCCAAATGTGATTTAAATGTTAGTACAAATTATGCTGGGGCTGTAGCTCAAAACAGTTGGTAAAAATCAAGTGCTGAAGCTAAGCTAATGAACCTTCAGGAAATCCCCTTTTACTCAAAGGAGGGGGGGCGAACCAAGTGGAAAAGTCCCATTTTTTGTACAGCAAATAAAGTATTTTAAGCTTTTTGTCAGTTTTCTATTTATTTTAAAAGACAGAAGCATCATAATGCTGATGGGGATCTAAATTCCATACAATTACTTTAAAACTATACCTTCATAAATTAGTTACAAAATTTAAAGAGCCAGAATTAGCCAAAAAACATCAATGAATGCATTTACAATTTTTAACAAATCCTAAGTGACACATCTATCATGGAACCCCTACTCCTAAGGATCATGGAACATAGCGGAACAGGGTGGGTAGAGAGAACACTAATACATCCCTCAACTCTCATCAAGGAAACTTCCTCATACAACAGAGTGGGATGTACACAGAAGGCCACAACTGGCCAATGTAGAGAATATGAGACTGTATAGGACTCCTATACTGAACCTCACCCAGCCATGGCTCAGGGACTGTTCTGGAGAAGAAGGGGGAAAGACTTTAAGAGTCAAGGTTGGTTGGTACATGTACACAAGAAAACAGAGACTTTCAGACCTCTGAGAACTTGCTCATATGAACTTGCAGCAATGGTGACAACATGCACAAGACTCATGCTGACTTAATCAAGACAAAAACCCAGCACAAAACTGGGAAATAGGCAGCCCCCAACCTCAGCCAACAAGCTACTGGTAACTCATTACTGCTAGATGAGGGAGAGTTGAACTTTTTTAAGGGAATGACTCTAGGTAGGCTGACAAGGCTCCAGTGGACGAACGTGCACTGAGGGACATCTGGGTACAAATGCTTGACTGGATAGGCCTTAACATATATGGCAGAATGCATGAAATTAGGGGGGGGCTACTGGGGGTGCAGATGGAGGAGGGGCTCTAAATATGATTAAGACTTATTGTATGAATGCTGAGAAGAGGATGAGGTGGTAACTAAGAGAGCAGATGTGGATTAGAAACAGGGTATGTTAAAAAAAAAACAAAAACAAACACGTCAGCAGGAGCCTACCTAGCACCCTTCTTTCCTCATCAGACACATTCTGAAAAAGTAAAATCTTGGAAAGTATGTTTGTAGTAAGTATCCAAGGTGATTCTCCTGCAAGGATTCTGGACACACTCTGAGAATCACTACTGTAAAAATGAATAGTGGGCTTGGGAAACAGCTCAGTCCATAAAGTGTTTGCAATATAAGCATAAAGACCTAAGTTTGATCTTCAAAACCCACATTAAAAGCCAGACATGGCAGTGTTGGAAAGGTGAAAGCAGGCAGACTTCTGGGTCTTACTGGCTAGCCAGACTAGCCTATTTAGTGAGGTCCAGGCCAGGAAGAGACTCTGTCTTAAAAAACAAGGTAGTCTCGGAGCTTCTGGGGAACAAAAACTAAGTTTGTCCTTTGGTCGCCACACGCCTGAGCACTGTCATTAATATTAGTTCCAACACCTGATGTCATCTTTTCATAGTGTGTTCTTACGGTGTGAGTGCATCCATATGTCCCAAGCATACATGAATAAATAAATGCTTTAAAAAACAGTTCCCACCTGGCTAGTTCTCCTGTGTATCATTATCAGTGGGATGATGATGTACAGTAGAAAGGCAGCCTCATCAAAACTGTGTGTAGGAATAAACACATGGGACACAAACACACACACACACGCATGCCTCTGTGTAGGAATAAACACATGGGACACACACACACACACACACACACACACACGCATGCACGCACGCATGCACAAAGAGAAAGAGAGAGAAAGAAAGTGCTATTCATTGTCCTGACCAGTACAACCACCTGTAGAGCTCTACCCTCATATATTATATTACAGTCACTGAGAGAGGTATCCAGCATCTATACTTTTTGAAATTTCTCAAATTACTCTCACATATGATTAGGTTAAAGAATTCATGGTCTATAAATAGAGAAGTCAACTTTTTGTTGGCCTCTAACTAAAAAGACTAGGATAAAATATGATTTCAAATTAAGGAGAAGAATGCTGTGTGGGACGAGCTCAAGGGCAAAGGTAGGAGGCCTTGTTACAAGGTCCAGGAAGCATGTGAGTCCTGGACAACAGGGGAATCCCTTAAAAAGTACTGACACTGATATAATTCCCTGTCCCTGAAAATGATTTACATTTTCCACTTGTGTTTATAACTCTCATCCTTCACAGATGATCCCTAAGCATCTGTCCTTCCTCTGATCTCTTCTAGCAATTTTGTTTTGCTTTTATTTGGTTTTAATTTAAAGAAATGGGATGTCGCTATGCTGCCCAGGCTGGAATGCAGTGGCTACTCACAGACACAATTCCACCACTGATAAGCCTGAGTTCTGCTCACCTCCATTTCTGAACTGGGTTGGCTTATTCCACCTCATGTCAAGCAGTTCACACACCTGACCAAGCATAAAGCACTACTTCCCAGAACTCCTGGGCTCCAGCAAACCTCCTGCCTCAGTCTCATAAGTAATTAGGACTATAGTACTAAAACCATGCTCATTCAGAACTTCTTCAACAATGAAATGGATAGATATTGTACCATTGTCTAACTCAGCTAATACCAATTACTGTACCACCTTAGGACAGAGTTAGCTACCAGGAGTTTTCATTTCTTCAGTAAGAACTACCTGTTTTGCCTATTTCATACAATTGTTGGAGTGATCTCACCTACTTGTCCTAATAAATGTTATGTACTTATGAGACATAGGCATGGATGGAAGGGCTGGCTGACTGCCTTCTAAGTGGCTAACAGAGCCCCTTAGCATATTACTGCAAAGATTTAATGGGGAGGTAGGCTGGTCATCTGTACTGAGAATGATGGATGTCACAAGACCAGGGGAGTTCAAGTCAGGTTAAGACAAGCTTAAAGAACTGTGCCCTATTCTACTTAGAAGTTACCTCAAATGCCCTCAAGAAGAACCCTTCATGCAACTATGAGCAATAATGGACCAAATAAGACAGATACGAAAAATAACTGGAGACAGGCAAATAATGTGACTACAGCTAACAAGCCATTTCTGGAAAGAAACGGCATCTGAAGGGCTGGGATTTGTCAACTGCATCTAATTATCCAGTGGTAAAAGAAGAATCCAGTCATTGTTAGATAAGAGCTCTGCAGATAGTTCTAATCAAAGATATTCAAGCAAACTGAGGAGACCAAACATCTACAAGGAAACAGAAGAATGCCCGAAGAGCAACAGCCAAGCTGCTGATTAGGACTCTTCGCCACAAAATAGTCTTTATCCAGACTGAGGGAGGTGAAATGTCAAGGTACTGAGATAAAACAATGATGACTGCATTCCATGTTGACCTAGAAGATGCCAGGCTTAGTGACGTGCTACTAGATCACGATTATTTAAATCCAATTGGCAGGTTTATGACTTATTTTCACATGTATCTTCCACTGAAGCCTGAAAAAATTCACTGGATACAAAAAAGAAAACACAAGATCCTTGGCCTGAGGATAATATCAAAAGCAGCTTATATAATATCAAAAACCCTTATATAGCAAACACTTTATAAGTATTATAAATAATATATTATATATAATTTTTAAAATCCTTGGCATGAGGATAATACCAAAAACACTTAACAAACAGGTTTTAATGACTTCCAATGATGAAAAAATGTATACCCTACTTGAATCCAAATTATAGGGAGAAGCTAAGAAGCTAAACCAAGTGCTACATTCATAAGCATGGGGCAGCCGACTTGTTTTCTTTTGCATTGGACTTCATGCCAGACCTACACAGATAAAGTCACTGGGAGGATGCTTTCTCTTTAAAATACAACCACTGTAAAATATAAACAGAACGGAAGCAAAGCATTGGCAAGGTGTATGAGGTTCACAAGCAAGAACACCAGGAACTCAGCCACTAATGCCAATGAGGACTGCACACCAACCCTAAAAAAATCTCTTTCTATCACTGTGCAAGTGACTTACACCAAAGGCACTATGTCCCTCCCATGAAGTGAAACATCATGGATGCCACTTACGCCCAGACTGTTTTAGGTTAAAAGACAAAGTTCAGAAAAGCTTAAAGAAAAAAATCATGAACTATGAACTAAAAACATGTATTAGTCATTTAAGTAATGTGCTTCCCAGGCAAGTGAATTATACCGACCTAATTACATTTTAAAGACAAGAAATTTGTCCAAAGCTAAATATTAATGTTAGAAAAAAGATCTCAACTTCCTGGTAGCCTGGGTCACATTCCGGCACCAATGATGGACTGTCCTAACAAGTTCTGATGTCAAACTGGGGCCACGAAATAACTCACATAACACAGGGATAGAACAGATTGGGGCAATTTGATCAGTGCGTCCACCCGATTTGAAAGGAATTATGTGGATGTTTTGTGCATGAAAACTGATAAAGAACTGGAATTTGTCCTTTCAGGCTTCTAGAAGAGCGAGTCAGTCTGATTAGGGACTGTACTGTGCCCATACAGCGTCCTAGCATGACTACTTTCTTTTTTAAATAATTTTTTATATTTATAATTGACAAAGAGTAAGTACATCTACTTATGGGCTACAGTGTGGCATATTAACATAGATGTACAATTTGCAAAGATCAGGTTGGTGTAACTGGCATATTTATCATCTTGAACATTTACTATTTCTTTGACGTTCCTCTATGCTACATATCCTGAAATATTTAACTGTCCTGTTTCCTCATTTAACTTTTACCTACCACATACCTAAGTTTCTGAAAACTATTCCTTAAGAAAAATCAAAGACACATGAATTAGAGAAATTTTTAAATTAACCTTTCTCTTAAACCTGTGCTTTTCTGTGTTATCCAACAACAAAATGTACAGGGTAGTAAAATTATAGTGTGAATAAGGGATGGGGATGACACACAAAATAAAGCTGTAAGTAATCAAATCTAAGACTGTGGCCCCAACATACCAAGAACTCTATAGCTTTCACGTAAAAAAGATAAAGGATAATAAAAAGATAAATTTTAATACCTCATCTGATGTGAGCAGTGGGGAATTTATTACTCTAAACTACATTTCACTTACCTCATTACCATGAGTGTCCTTGGAATCAGAGGACACATTAGCATAGACAGAATGGTGTCTCCTTTTTGCAAATTGAAGATGGTTTGGTGTACAAGGGCAAACTCCCTCAGAGGGGTCCCTTTCTTGAACACTGCTATAACTTTTTGACAGGTTCTTAGCAAGCACACTGTTTTCAAGTGATTTCTCTGTAACATGGTGGACGGAACTTAAGCTGGCTGCCTTTCGGAAAGAAAAAGCATCAGTTTTTCTCTGGAATGTTATTTCTTTTGTGTTGATAACATCTAAATGGTTCTTCTTTGTGCAATATGGAGTGTTGTCTTTTTCTGAGGTCTTTTCATCCAGGGCACTACCTTGTACTTCTGAGTCACTGCTCCTAGCAGAGGGACCGGGCAGTTGGTAAAAGCAGCTGTTCCCGGCATTAGGCCGAAGTTTCAGTTTGACACGGTCCACTACAGCTTCTGTCTTCTCTCGCTGCACATCTTCTTCCAGCACGGGTCCTGGAGCAGCAGGGTCTTCCTGCACCAGCCCTCTGGATAAAACAGGCTGTCCTCTTGCGAGCTGAAAGCCACTCTTCTTGACTTCATTTTCACTGCACTGCTCTGCCAGCTCTGCATCACCTACTATTTTCTGAATCGGTTTTCTTCTGAAATACTTTCTTCCGGGAGGATATTTTTCAGGGCTCAGAGGAGTTTTGGCAGGATCTATGTACTGTTCGTCTTTCTCAGCTCTTACACAGCCACACACATTCCCCATTTGATCTATAGGCAATCACAGTTTAACAAACTCACTCATTTCCAACTCCGGGGCTTACCCAGGCTGCCTCCATGAAGTCCGAAGATTCCACTCTGACCTCTAATTCGTAACAGACGCTGTGACCATCCTTTTCAGCCTGAGGCCATGTTGCTTATGAGAAAAGCACACACAAGAAATGCCGTGGCTCCTCGCCAGCCGGGCTCTGTGTCTCATTAGACACTGTGGCTTATTTCTGGCCACCAGTCCTCTTAGACAAACATTATTGCTCGCTGTCAAATCACAGCACTGATGAGCTTTCAAGGCAAACCCTGAGCTTCGCTACAGGAGCTTATGACCCTCACATTAACACTCAGTGTTCTGAAATGCAGATGCACTACCAAGGTTTGCGTTAACCTTTGAAACTTAAGCAAACTGAAAGTAAATAAGAGTCAGGAGACTTAGCAAAGTGCCTTTCAAATGCAGTCTCAAAGTACCTTTCCAAGTTCTGACAGCCTCTCCTACATAACTTTTCTTCAACACCAACTCATTTTAGGGTTTGCACACAAATAAATAAAAAGCGTAAAAATCTCTAAATGGTGTAAGACTTTAATGCAGAATAACAGGCATTTAAAATATATGGTTCAACAATTGGATTAAGAGGAGATAAGCACTGGATGCCAAAAACACTTTAATTTGCTCTAAGGCCAGGCTTTTTAAATGGTTTGGAATATTGTTGAAATGGCAAGTTTCTAAGTTATAGCTATAAGCAATTAAATAAGTGGCATGACTTAGCCAATAGAAATACCTGCATATTCTAACACATAAATTAGGCAGTTAAACTTTATGTGTGACCTCTGTAATTGTATCTAGTTAAATATTACAGTTTTAGTAGGGCCAGGCTGGAAAAGTAAGAAATCAGTATGGAACCTGATTATCTAAGGTGCACATATTTCTAACTATGAGTCACAGACATGGTACAAAGGAAATCAGTGACATGAAATAGAATGACACAGGAAATCACTGGCCATGGGAAAGAGGAATTGGTGACTGCCTTTCTCAAGGCTGTCTTCAGACTAATCCAAGATGAAACCCATTACATTTTGTCAAGTAAGAATATCCAATTAAATAGTTAACATTGATATGGCAGACGCTCATCAGTCACAAATCTGCATTGTAAGGTTATTCTTAACCATTTTTTTAAAAAAAACATCTTGAGTGGCACATCCCAGTTGAAGGCTAGAAAAACTAGTCTTGGGTTTGTTTGTTTGCTGTTAATTTTTCAATGTCTTAAAGGCAATGTGACACCACTTAAAGGTAGAATGGCTGATATTTGTACTGACACTGGAAAAGCAACCCGTGACTGACATTCCCTCCATCCTTCCCTCTGGCCCTGCCAAACTAAGCAACTGTCCATGTTAAGGCCACATACACTGCTCCCTTCCAGAAACAGTTCAGCTTTTGCATCTGCCTGGTAACTGGCACATCTTGCAGCTTTATTCTCCAATGTCCTGCTGTGATGGTTTGAATGAGGTGTCCCTGTAGGCTCCAAGTATTTGAACACTTGGTCCCTAGTTGTTGGCACTGTTTGGGGAGGGTCATGGAATTAAACATTTAGGAGGTGTGGTCATGCTGGAGGAAGCACGTCACTGGGGGCTTTGAGAGTATATGGCCTCATCCCATTTTCAGTCTCTCTTTCTTCTTCCTGAGCCTGCTTGAATATGTCAGAGCTCACTTTCCTGTTCCAACTGCCTCTTGCTGACTCCTGCCATGATTGCCCCACCACAATGGACCCTTATCCCTCTAGCCCAATAAACTCTTCCTTCTGTGAGTTGACTTGGTCATGGTGTTTTATCACAGCAACAGAAAAGTAAATATAATAGCTACCAACTCCATTGCAATTCTCCTGTACTTTTCTTTATACATTTCTATTTTTATTTATATTAGCAATGGCAGTCATCACCACTGATTACAGTTAATTTAGGAACACTACCCTAGCAGACAGTACAACATACGTCATTAAAATCTAGCATAAGGTGACTAATGACAGCTAACTACCAGGGTGGTGAAACCTGCCTCCAGGATGACTGATTGAAAAACAGATTCAAATCGTGATGCTCAAAACCAATATTTAAAAACATATGGAAACTGTTTTTCTGAAATTATTGCCTTTATTTATGTAACGTCTAGAGGAAATAAAAGGAGGGGTCCCTCTCAGTGAGGGTATTCACCCTTATAAATTCCTTTGTAACTGGGTATAACCAGAAAGAGTTCCGATCTTCAATTATCACAGCACTAAGAAAAGTTACTTCATTTAAATGAGAACTTACATTTTACCTAAACAGCTATATTCAAACTCTCAATCCTCTTGCTTGTTTCCCGAGTGCTGGGATTATAGGCACGAGCCACTGTGCCTGGTTTCACGTGTAATTCTCCCTAAACGACCTTGCTTTCGGTTCCCTCAAATGTGGATTCTAAACATGCTGCTTCTTTAACCTACGTTCCCATCTGTTTTCTTGACTCTACTACAAGCAGTCTGGGACTGTGTCACCAAGGTCTCAGCGTGCACCCTGAGGGAATCTTCTCTTGGTTTCTAGTGGCATTTCAGACTGTTCATCATCTTTTTGTCCTCCAATTTTTCTTCCCTTGGTTTCAACAACTCATTTTCCTGTTGCTTTATCCATCTCGGAATGTTCTTCTTCTGTTTCCTCAGCAGGACCATGTCCTGCGCCTGCCATCATGAGCCTCCCAGGATCATTACCTCTCCATTCCTCTCCATGCCTATGTTTCTCCTAGGTCCTCTGAAAAGCCTTTCTCTCTAACAGATGAATAACCACTTATATGCTGATAACTCCCTGTACCTTTGACTTCTCAGGTCTGCTCTGTACAGAGCAAACTACCAACCCTTCAAACCCATCCAGAAGGTCAGTTTTCCTCCAGATCTCACGATGTTTAATCATCTTTAACGAAGTCCTCTGCCCTATCCTCTAGCCCTGTGGTCGAGTTCCTTCCTTTGTTTTTCAGAATGTCATCTCTTGCTTCAGTTTTCCATCCCTACCTGAGACCTGGCCTGTATCCCTCCACTCTGAAATCACTTCCATTTCTTGACTTATCCCCCATGACCAGTTCACTTCCACCTATTTTATATAGAATTGATAGATTTTTAAGAAGTCTATGTAGTGAGGGGACATGCATACTAGTGGAGGGCAGAGGACAACTTGCAGGAGTCTGTTCTCTCCTTCTACCATGTGAGCTCTGGGGACTGAATTCGGGTCATTGGGTTTGGCAGCAAGATCCTTTACCTACTATGCAGGATAGCTTTAGATCTAGCCTGTTCTCAAATGAAATAATTTATCTTCCACTATTACTCAACAAATGTTTGCCACTTTTTTTCTTTAAGATTAATTAATAACCCCAACTCCTTTCTGAAGCTGGCAAGCTGCTTGTCTTCCTTTAAGATTTAACTGCATGATACTCAATCACAAGGACTGGTAAAGTTTTGGGAGAATACCAGCAGTTAGCAAAGTAAAACAAGTTACAAAGGGAGTCACTTTAAATCAAATACAGAGGATTTTTGTCAAGATGCATCACCATCCTCAAATCTAGATAAAGCACAGCTCTCTCTACACAGTACTTTTTTCTAAGTCAGATAGCGCCAGGATGGATCTACTGCCACCTAGTGTCTATCAAAGGGAAATCAGTTTATTTACAATATGGATGACATTCCTAATAAGGATTCAATTAGACAGTCCTTTCATATCTACAAGTAATACTGTCCAAAACACGAAAGAAACATGTATGCATTTAAGAAGATGAAATCTCCATCTCCAAACTCTAAGATTTCAAGAGAATGTCTTTTTAAAAGATAATTTCTGTAAAACTAAATATACAAGCTTGTGGAGAATAGGAAATAAGATACCAGACTCACAAACAAAATGCTACTAGGAACAAAAACAGACATACTGTTTAATAAAGAAGCCTGAAATATACTCAGTAAGAGGATATACAACACCCTTCATATCAACTACCTGAAAATTACCCATAAGAGACTTAAAATGGCAATGAAAAAATTGGACTTACCTGAAAGTGCAAAATTATTGTCCATATTAACCCTAAAGTCAATTTAGGATTCCCATCTGTTATGTCATCATTTCTAATATTCACTAATTTCACCTGTTTTATATAAAGAGATAAAACAGTTTCTTATAAACTAGTACACAATTCTATTTATCTACAACAGAAAATTTAAGAAATGTAAAGAACACAAAGATCACCAATATGCTGTTTTATCTTTATGTTCAATAGTCTTAGACAGAAAATTTCAGGATGATCGCAAAGCAAAACTGGATATTACTGGATAAAAATTGGATATTATCTATAGCAATTACAGAAAGCACCCACTTGTCAAAAATGAAACTCAAGTAAGAAGCCTAAATATTTGTGACATTATTAGATATAATTGTGTTATCAGAAATAATTTTGCCTTTCGAAACCTGTATTTTCCCTTTAAAATTAAGCAGAAAACTATTCTGAACCATAAAACAATTTTAACAAGGGGCTGGAAAGATGATTCAACAGTTCAGAGCACTGACTGTTCTTACAAAGGGCCTGGGTTCGATTCCCGGGCACCCACATGGTGGCTAACAACCATCCGTAACTCCAGTTCCAAGGAATCTGATACCTTCTTCTGACCTCTGCAAACATTGCACAGCACAGGTGCACTTACACACATGCAGGCAATAACTCATACACATAAAAATAATAATAATAAATATTTTTTAAAAATTAACCCATACATCTATCACAAAGAATTTTTCAATCAGCAATATTTTCTATCATAAATATTAAGTCACTGAGCATTTAGAAGCCGCTCAAATATTAAAGAGTAATGTAATACTCAAAATCAAACCTTATCAACTGCTAACTCTATATTCAGGTAAATAAATGTATGGTGATTGCTAATATTTATTTCCTATATAAAAGAATTAAGCATGATGATTTAAATACCAAGAAGTATATGACACTATGTTGAACACAGTATTTCCTTATTTAAGGGGTCAAGTCAGGGAGGCAGTGTTCACCCTTCTGTTCCTTGTTACTTCTGCTATGTGAGAACACTGACCCTCAGCACATACTGTGCTAGATCTTGAACTTCTAGCCTCCAGAGCTGAAAGGAATGTTTCTGTTCTTTATGACTTATACAGTATTAGTTATCCTGTGATAGCATAAAACAGACTAAAAAACAAAATAAAATATTGTGGTATCACTATTAAGTACAAAAACTGCTTACAGTGTCTTAGAAACTATGATGTACAATATGAAAATATTTTTGTTTATAAGTATTAAAAACTAAAGTGTTGCTTCTGCTCCACCAGGACCCATGCATAGGCATCCCAACTATTCTGTTCCTACTAAAATGCCTCTAATTGGTTAGGCAAATTCATTCCGATTCCATACAGGAAGATCAGTTTTTCTTATTCAAAAGGAAACATAGTCACTTTTCACTCCTCTGAGTTTGCACTTAATATTAACTTCCTTTTCTTGGGAACAAATGTTTGAAAACATTATTAAATATTTGCCTCACCATAGTGCATGGTAATTATTTTAGTTCAGAGTCAAATTTATCCTTTTCATTCTGTGACATATTTCTATGTGCATTTATTTAATCACTTACATTTATGAAGGTAGAGTGTAAAAGCATCATACCTGGCGTCTTTTCAAATAGTCAAGTGCAATTTGTACATTCTGCAGTCTGTGAAAGCGCATCCGACCTTTTTCTCTGGGCTAAGGGTAGAGAAATGCAGGTATAAAAACACTATAGTTTATGACACCACTGATCATGCTAATTTAAACAGACTGCTCATCTTAATATTTTTAAACTATTTTCAAGGTAAGCCCATACATATACTTAAGTTTTAAATTTCTCTGTATTATCTAGGACTGAGTTTAAATTACTAGGGAATTTTTCTGAATACATTTCAAACATTTGTTTTATTCCAAATGTTTTATTGAAACAAACAGAAAACCATAGATCATGCAAGACTTTTATTGTATTGACTAACAGAACAATTCTGGTCAACAGGTATTTAGCTATGGATGTACAAAAATAATTAGCCATAATTCTTCATTTTACCTTCTAAATATTCACTATTAGACTGAGGTATTTTTCTAATTGTATGTATGATTTGTATGAAAAAAAAAAAAAAAAAAAAAAAAAAACACCAAGGAGAAAGACAGAGGTTTACTTAGCCATGACAGAGGAAGAGAGAAAGAAATTAACACTACATAATACATTTCCTCTTTATTTCACCTTTTGCAAAAAATTGGGCTTTATACTAGGCAGAAAGGACTCTACACTTTGTACTGTCTGTGGATAAGGACTGATGCGATTCTCAGTCTCAGGAAAAGTAACAAACCACAGTTCCTTTCCTTAATGCCATCTCCTGTAAGAAATGGTACAACTTAGTAGAATGAAAAAAGAAAACAGCTGAGAAATGCCTAAGAAAAACACAAAGAATGGGGCTGAAATTACCCCATGGAATATTCCAAAAGAAAAAAGACAAAAGAAAACTGACACTGCAGCCTCTTAAATGTGAGTAGGCTGTTGACGCCCAGGGGCCACAATGAAAGAAAGTAGACCACAGAAGGGAAAAGTAACTTCTGTATAATAATTAGGAAAGATATTGGTAAATTCACTCACTGGATCCTACAAAAGCACAATTTCCAAAGAAATGAGGAGGCACCTGGGATGCAGCTGACATAAGAAACTCATCAGTCATGCAAAGGTGGGTGACTGGCGTCAACTAAGTGTCAATTGAAGCACTCTGTGAATTCTATTGGATTTAAAATTTTCCTCCATTCTAAATACCATAAGCCATATCAACAGGTAAAGAATATCTATCTACTGCCAATCGGTATGAGTTAAAGGAAACTTGAATAGTAAATAAAAATTCTGTAAGTCCTTTGCAAAAAAAGCAATAGTTGTCATGTTTGAATTCCAATTCCAGAATGGAGTGAATTTTCATAAATTAGTATACTAGTTATGAGCTCCAAATTTATATATAGCATATGTAAGATTCAAAGATGGCATAACATAATTTAAGCAAACGTGTCATTACCACAGAGGGCACAGGAATGTATAAATATGCCCATCATTTTAGCTCTGAAGATAAATAAAGAGAAAATATTTCCTGTGTCAGCTTTTCTTGAACACACACATCCACCTCACTCTGGCTTGGGTCTTTCCATTTTTTCTCTAGAGGGGCCAGAACCATGAGTTACCAGTCTATGAGTTAGCACTGTGCACACTGGCCAGCAGGTTAGTGAGTTAGGGGGGGCGACACCTACCCCCTTGTCCTCATCCTCCACATCCTCATGCTGCTCACACTCGCATGCTGCTGTTGCACTCACCAACCGTAAGGTCTTCAAAAAATCTCGCTCCCTTGGCTAATGAACATAACAGACAGAAGACAGGACAGCAAGGACACAAGACAGACCGGAAATGAAAGAAGAGCATGAACGGAACATGAGGGAAAACAGGTAACCAAGAAGGAAATATGCTCACACAGAGGGAAATGACACCTGTGGAGGGGGTTAGACCGCTTTTCAGGAAGCGATGCTGATTTCCTTGCTATTTGTCTTTTAATGTGTGGTTATATGATGCATCCAACTTCTTTTAAGCAAAAAAAAAAAAAAGAGAGAGAGTTTTAAGCAAAAAAAAAAAAAAAGAGAGAGAGAAAAATCCCAAAGGTAAAAAAAGCAAGGAAGTAAATAGTATTTTAATTATAGAACTTGCTATATAAGCAAAGAAATCTTCAGTCACTCACATTCACATTACGTAACGCCTGAGAATGTTTGAGCATCTAACTAAAACTCTTTTTCTGAAGAAAACACCTTGGTCCTATGTGTACAGGATCATCAAAATAAATTAGGAAACTTAAAACTTACCAAGGTATCTCCAGAAAGAACCTCTAAAAGGGAGATTAAGTTGTGCCCATCCCGTAAGTCTTCATAGAGATCATTTACATGTTTTCGAACCTACATAGAAAATAAAAGCAATCTTTGGGTCCTGGAATTCAGAATCACCCTTAACATTCTTAAACACAACAAGGTTGTTAACAGAAAACATACCTCACAGGGCATTCATTCGTATATCTATTTCTCAGTTTTAGTCTCTCATTATTTAATAATTAAATTGAAATTTAAATTTAAAAAATCTGATTTTCAGAATAGTAATGGTAAGAATTAGCAAATGTTTAGCACATGGATTTAATGTTTAATGTTTAAATGTTTAATCATGGATTGCTGTATGGGTTTACACAAATAATATTCTGACTTTATTAAATGATCCTTGATTTAACCAGAGCCACCTTCACATGTGAGCTGCGTTTTTACTCCCAGATCATCTTCATTTAGCATGCAGCAGGTCAAGAGGTACAGGTGCAAATATCTTTAAAAGTCATCAGTGTAAGCTGGGCAAACATTACATGAAACTATGTACTATTAGTTCCGAAAATTTTATTATTTATTTATTTATTTATTGATTGATTGATTGATTGATTGATTGATTGATTGTGTGTGAGTGCTTTGCCTAAATGTGAAAAAGTGTGCCTCTGTCGTGCAGTGCCTGTAGAGGTCAGAAGAAGCTATCAGATCCCCTAGAACTGGAGTTACAGATGGTTGTAGGAGACATGAACTGGGTCCTCTGGAAGAGCAGCCAGTGTTCTTCACACTGAGCCATTTCTCAGCCCCTTTAAGAACTATTTCTATAGTTTCTTGTGAACCCTTAATTATTTTAAAGGATATAAAATTTTTTAAAGCATATATGCTATGTTAGAAGGACCCTACTTAAACCTTCCTCACAACATAAACTTTGTGGTGGAACATCTAAATAGCACTACCATAAAATTAGCATTCTGCCCCTGTGATTTGAGAGCTTAAACCACCAAAGTTTCTCTGAAAGCCTTGTCTGGCCTGCTTGCTTCAGTAGAAATACCATCTGTAACTATTACCCCACTACAAGGTTTATGCTACAGACAAATAAGTCAGGCCATCAAGATGGTTGGACCACAGTAGTGGACATGTTCCTTTTTTTTTGCCACCTTTTAGCAGTTCTGGGCTGTATTACTTTGGGCTGTTCACATGAAAGAAACCAGAGAAAATGTCTGGAAGACACAAGAACCAGAATCCCACCTCCTTTACCCATGGCACAATGCCTGTACATTTGTCATTCTCTGGAGTAAACTCCTCAAGTTTTTAGTAAAATCTAATGTCATTGTATTTCCAAAATGTCAAGTGAACACATAGCACAAAGTCACTAAAAGATAGGACTGTGATCAAAACCATCTGATTATATGGGTAAGAAATCCTGATGACACCTGGAAACAAACCTTTAACACTGAGTCTTTCACTCCAAAAAAAAAAAGTAGTTTGAAAGCAATTAAACTATAATATCTTAGTACACACACACACACACACACACACACACACACACACACACAGAGTAACCTGTCTTTTATTTTGTTTTGTTTGTGGTTTAGGAATGAAACACAGGACCTTAGGCAAGCAATCTATCACTGAGCTATATTCCTAACTCTTATTTACAAAAAATTTATTAGTAAACACAAAGTAATTTTTTTGACTGATGAAAAAATTCCCTTAGGAATGCCATATGAAATTTATGATTTTTGTGCTCAGTGCTTGGGAACATTTTACCTAAGTGAAAGGGTCTTTGAATATTCAAAAATACATTTACATCATTATCAACTGACATAGAACAAAACTTAGGTTCAAGGGTGGTATCCCTAAGTAACTTCAGACAATGGCCACTGAAGGCAGGAGTAAACTACCTTTAACCAACTTTCCATCTTTACAAACTGGCATCTTATTTTAATTCCCTAATTCCCAAGAAATAACAGTTAAATAATTGGTGTCACAGATTATACCATTTTTTAAAAAAAAAAGTTTTAACATACCTAATTTCTCTTTGGAAAAAAACATGATTTTTAAGGTACCTTTAGGTAATACTCATTTGTAAAATCTATAGTTACCCCAAATAAGTTATAAAAGGGATTATTAACTGTGTTGGAATATTTACCTTAAGATACCATTAAATGACAATCTCCATAAGTTCTCATATTTTAAAAATGAAACAATTTTCAAGAACCTTATGAGGAACATAACTACTACAAATTACTACATGGTACAAAACAGTCACATAGCCCTTTTTTTCCTACCTGGCAGTGAGAACTGAACCCAACTGAGCTAAATCCCCAACCCCGTCACAGGGCTCTTAAGGAAATGAAACTAATACATAACTTTCTATTTGCACATTACAGTTCTAGAAGGAGTCACCCAGTCCCTTTCCAAGGCATAAGCTTGAATTTCTAAAGCCCACTTAAAACAAGGCAGGAAGTGATGCTGTCATATCCATCTAAATCTGTTTATCTCCCTTGTATGTCCAGAGTAGCCAGAAAGCAGCAGTCTCTCAAAGAGCCTGACCACACTGAGATCAGCTATACAACAATACCACTGATCTTCAGCCAGTGGCTTAATCTCTCAAAATAAATGCCTTTATTGTGCAGATGTGACATCCTCAGCCCACAGGACAATGGAAAACAAGCTCAGGATGGGGCCTGCCAGCACAGTAACTAACAAAGTGTTGAGGATTCTGCTGAGTCCTGCCAAACACCACATTCTAGTTCCTGTCTCCCTCCCTCCAGGACAGTTTAAGATACAGTGTGATTCTAAAGGCTCATTTCATAAAAGGCAATTTCACAACATGCCTTGCTAGATTGCACCAAACCCTCTTCATCAAAAACATTCCAAAATTAAATGTCGTTTTTCACCATTATATTATTAGGCATGTTTTAAGAAGAAAATAATACTATATCACATAAAACAAAAATAGGGAAAGCAGAAACTACTTGTGAAGGAAAACAAGAATTAGGAAACCTGCATTTTAGTTTTGCTTCTGATTCTGGCCCCATGAACTTAAACAAACTGCTAAAGACACCTGGGCCTCAGCTGTCTGATCGGCAAAACAAAGGTCTGGGAATCCAAAGCCTCAAGTTCAAACCAGACAGCAACAATGGCCTGAAGACAGAATTATCATTTTTAGAAAATTAATATCATGTCAATTTAAAATGTGTAAAACAGGCATTTACTCTTAATTTGAGGCATTAATTTCTAAAAAGGAAAAGAAAACTTTTAGGAAAATAACATGACAGACCAATCTTTGTAATACATCAAACACTGGCTACTACATAATACTGCCCATTTTTCTTGTCTGAAAGTCCAAAGAAATACTGCATATAAACTATGCTCCTCAATTATAAGATGGTGGGGCACAGTGCAGTGGAAGAGCACTTGGCGAGCATGTGTGAGTCCCTGGGTCAGATCCTCAGCACCACAAAACAAACAACGATATCCTTATTCCCATGTTTGCCGTGCTATGAAAAGCAAATTTCATCATTAACAAAATAGTAGAAGGGGAGAACAAATTCCCATGAATTGTCTTCTGACTCACCATGCACACTGTTGCACATACATACACTCACATCATATACACATATTATTAATAATAATAAGAATAATAAATATAAATATACTTTTAAAAGCTTAAAATGCAGGGCTGGAGAAATGTCTCAGCAGTTAAGAGCACAGGCTGCTCTTGCAGAGGACCTGGGTTCAGTTCCCAGCACCCACACGGCAGCTAACAACTGTCCATAACTCTAGTTTGAGGGGATCTGATACTCTTTTTTCCCTCCACAGGCCCCTGAATGCATGTGGAACACATCAACTTGCTCTGGCGCACATATTTACACATAAAACAATAAATAATCTAAAAAATATCATGTAACATCATGAGGAAGGAGTCAAAATGAATGAGAAAAGGAATCAAAATTGGGGTTCTGGAAAAACATCTGAACAGTTTAAAAAAAGAGAGGGAAATAGTTAAGCCTAAGAAAAAAAAAGGCTTACTATTTTATTTTGTCCAAAATCTGAGTCATAGCCATTTG
Source organism: Nannospalax galili (assembly GCF_000622305.1). Taxonomy (NCBI): domain Eukaryota; kingdom Metazoa; phylum Chordata; class Mammalia; order Rodentia; family Spalacidae; genus Nannospalax; species Nannospalax galili. The sequence continues at coordinate 2,091,706 of NW_008349130.1, read as the reverse complement.
ACCTGGTAACTTCCCTTCACAGATGACTGTATTAACTGCCAATACTCTTAGCCTTCTGTTTTCCATTTTCAAGTAAAGATATTTTCCCTACTCTTTGGATGTATTTTTTCCCCTGTGCTGAAAAAAACTGTCAGAACACATATTAGTAGAGGAAGTGATGTGCAAGGCCCTGGGAGATACCCTGGGATTAAATTACATAACTTGAGTTACATAACCAGGACACATCATCATTTTCTGTATTTCACACAATCTTCCCTGAATTTTGCTTTCTAAAGTATGTGCACTGCTATGCTGTGCCTTCAGTGTCCCCATACCAAAGTGCACCCGTCAAACTTGGTCAAGCAAAGAGTCTAAGGAAGGAAATAAGTAGATAAGAAAACACCATCTGGGAAGGTCAAACTCTAAATGAGGTGCTGAAAATGACACCAGCAATATTTCGAATTTATTTTGGAGAATAAGTGGAGGAAAATATGCCAGATCTGTACTACCCAAAAGGATTAACTGATCAAAAAGTACAAACAACGGTGGGGGGGACCTCCAACTTTGGAAAGGATCTTCATGTTATCTGTTTATTCAATATGTCTAACTGCCTTTTCTCCAGAAATCTGACTTTGTATTAGTTCATGCTAACGTAGAAAACCTCCACAAGAATTTGTATCTCTTAGTGTTTAGACTTTTGTCCCTTTAAGAGAACAGTTTAAAGGAGTTAAGATTTATTGTGACCTGTGGTCTCAGGGGTCCATCGTGGCGGGAAAGGTATAGCAGAGCAGAGCAGCTAACATCACAGCAGCCAGGAGGAAGGGAGGGATGAAGGAAGGGAGGGATGGATGGAGGGAGGGAGGGAGGGAGACAGAGAGACAGAAAGACCAAGAGAGAAAGAGAAAGAGGGACAGAGACAGAGAGAGACAGAGACACAGAGAAAAACAGAGAGAGACAGACAGAAAGATAGAGAATATATCTTCCTTCTGGATGGACCCCAGGGTACCCCCACAGTCAGAACAGGTCCTTCCCTTTTTGTTAACTATCTCTGGAATTGCCCTTAGCTGACATACTCAGAAGTGCGTTTCATTAATATTTGATGTATATTTCAATCTAATCAACTGGATCATCAATATTACTCATCATAGCACACATAAGCATGCTGACACATAAGCATACATGTGACTGTAGTGCAATTGCAATTCAGTTCACTAAATTACTGGACATCCACCAGATGCTAAGATACCCCTTAACTTCTAAAGGTAGAGAGATAAGCAATGGGAGAGTGCAGTTTCCTGAAGACTACAATCTGAGATGACAATGAAGAAATTTCACCATCAAGAGAATACACTTAGCGTGCTTAGGAGCTATCTGGAGCTCTATTCCAGTCTGGCTCTGAGAACTCCTCAGCAGAGAAGACGGGACTATTTCAGTGCAGAAGAACAAGAGAGAGGACTAAGGCAACGGTGTGCAAAACTGGGAGGCGAGTTCCGAGAAGAGAGAAGAGTCAGTGAAATGTGAAGTTAGGGCAGGAAAGTGGCTCAGGAAGAGAGGGCAGCTTCATACAGGCAGTTAAGTAAAATGAGGAGACTGTGCTGGCCCACAGAAGCGAAGCAGAGCTCAGGACAACTGGAAAGCAGGATCAGAAAAGCTCTCAGCCTCCCTGTTTGTCTAAAAGCAAGACGAGATTTGTAAAGACAAAAGGTACCCTTCCTCCCAATGCATCCAGAGAGAACAGCATTAGCCACTGAAGACAATTTCGAGTGCTCATTGTAAATGGTAAGCAGAGGATGCTGCACAAACAAGCTTTAATAGGTAGCCCCTATCTGCGACTTAAATGCTGTTCCCACGATGCCACTCCTGTAGCCTCAAAGTGTTTCTTGTCACTTCTCTAAAAATTTACTTCTCTTTGTAAAGTATGCAGGACAAGCTGGAATTCAAGATTCCTCTTCCAGAACTACTCATTCCCTAGATACTGCTCATGCATATGTGAAATATTTACACTAGTAAGTTTGTTTTATTTGCTAATCTTTCATTGTAATGCTTGGTACCAACTAAGAACCTATGAGGGTTATTCTTCCCCCAGCACCATCTTTGATCAGTTCCTAGTAAACTACAATCTTAAGTGAACCCATCACAAATGCCAAAGGCCCAATCTGACTGCAGAGAAGTTGCAAACTAGAAAGGACATTGAATCAATGAGCCCTGGAGAGAGTGCACACATAGCAGTGGCCAACTGAGCATCAGCCAGATAAAGGATGCACAGTCCTCCCCTAAAGAAGGTCTGGATCAAGGGGCCACAGAATTTTCGAAAACAATTGGCTATCTTTAGAAAGAAGCATAAATAATAAAGGAAGGCTTGTCCCAAAGAACGCCTCACCGCCTTGTACTAACTAGTGAAAAGGAAGGCAGTCTCCTAAGTGAAGGCTATCGATTAAAATGCTTCAAATTCATTCTTTCTAGCTCATGCAAATGCATGGAAAAATGAGCCATCAAGTTTCCCTAGGCCAGTTTCTTTAAAGTCCTATTTCAAAAATAATAATAATATACCAATACATTGCTCTACTAATTATTGGTAAGTAAATCGACTATTTAAAAATAAAAAACACATAGAAATGTTTAATGTATTCTCAGTACATTATCTCTCTGAAAAGTTTTGTTTGCTACAAGTTTTAGTATTATTTCTTCAAGAATTGTGAAAGAATAAAATTAAAGCCCCAATTTTGCCTATTATTATAAACTCTAAATTGATTCGTTTAAGTATTCTGAGGAAATACCCTCATAAGATGTGACAGAAAGGGGACCACGGAGCCATGCCTAACTCAGTTCCTCTACTGCATCTTGACTGGAAGAGAAAGATGTCTGTCATATAAGGTATTAAAGGAAAAACAGTGAAGAGTTTTAAACAAATCAATGTTGACAACTAAACAACAGAATCAGCATATTTACTTCACAGTGGACTCAATTCTTTGAGAAAACGGGTTTCTCTTTCAAATTTTCAGGACGACAACATATACATCAACTAAACAATAAAAAGTCGCTTCTTCACTCTCGCCACAAGGTGGAACTATAGGTAGGGAAACAAAAGCATTTTATTACTGATACACACTGAGATTCAGGGCATTTTAGTCATAGTTTTAGAGCTATCACATACACGTCAATAAATGTTAGGGTTAGCAAACTTTTTTAAAAGATGCATCATTTTAAAAAACTTAAGTCTCTGCATCAGGCTGGAACTCCTCTGAAAGCACCTGAGGTTTTGTCTGGTTCGGGCTGGGTCAGCTTTTCTACCTTCTAGCTTTTTCATTTCATACCACATGCAGGAAAACTGACAAAAATCTCTATTTTTGCATACGTTTTCCTTCATATCCTAAATATCATAGCCTAAATATCTTTCATATCTTATAGCTATGGAGATCTTAGTGTTGAGAAATTATAACTAAAAAGGAAAGATAAATCAGAAACCCATATGTTGACATATTAACATTTTTCTTGGTCTCTGTGCACTGTCCTGTGGGGTTAACTTTTATTAAAGGGCCTTTAATTTTAGACATGCTCCACACTTCAATGTCAAACAAATGAGTACCAATTTTCTGAAAAAATTTTGAGCACTAATTTTTTTACCAAAAAAAATTTTGAGGGCTGGAGAGATGGCTCAGCAGTTAAGAACATTAACTGTCCTTGTAGAAGACCTAGGTTCAAATCCAACCACCCACATGGCAGCTAACAACTGTAACTCCAGTTCCAGGGATTCGACAGCCTCTTCTGTCCTCCTCGGGCATTGCATGACACGTGTGCACTTACCTACATGCAGGCTTAACACTCATAGACATAAAAAAAATAAATAAATAAAATATTTAAAAATTTTTTGAAGATTTTGCTGTTAAAATCATGTAAAAACTAATTAATTTAAATCACTTTTACTCAAATTATATTTATTACCCAAATTCAAAACTGGTTAAAAATTTGGAATCTCTTCAATAAATTCCCACTTAATGACTCTACGGTACTAATACACCAAATTCATGAATGAGATTTAAATTACCCATTAGACATTATAGATGAGCTTAGGCAAGTACATTGAGTTCCTCTGATCTAACCAGCAGCTCCTGGGGCAGGGCAACCTCTCAGTTGTTTACCTCTCAATGCAAGGTTACTGATCAGGCTGCCTTTCATTTTTGCACCTATATATTATGAGTTTCAAAGAAGTCTTAACTATGGCTGACACCAAGATGGAATAACATGGGGGAAAAACACTGCAGAATAGGGTAGAGAGTATTCCAGGGTAAAGGGGTCCAGCCCAAGAACCCAAGGCAGCTGCTGAATGGGCACTAGCAAGAAAAAATTTTAAAATGATCACTTACCATTCCCAGTAAGTAATTAATAAACTATTCCATGAAACAAAACTGATATAAATAAAAATTTGTGACTGCAGTACAAGAAAGGACTATGGAGAAGCAACAAATACAAATTTTACCTACGTAACAATTCTGATTATAGAACCAAGAGTGGCCATTACCCAGGGCATTTCTCCACTGAAGCGTCTCTTTGCCAGCCTTTGTCAAATGAGCTACAAGGTGTCAGTGTCTAACCTGCTACACAGTAATTCAACAATTAAATGGGTATTTATCCCAAATACCTTCTTTTCTTCTGGCACTTCTTAACATATTGACCTTTAGAATGGCTATCAAAAAATCTGACAATAAATGCTGGTGAGGATGTGGGGAAAGAGGAACCCTTATTCACTGCTATTGTGAGTACAAAGTAGTACAGTCATGGAAATCAGTATGAGGCATGGGGGTGAGTTCTCAAAAAATCTGAAACAGAACTACCATATGACTCCATATACCAAGACTACCATATACTATGCTTGGACACATACCCAAAGAACTCCATATCCTATCACAGAGACACTTGCACATCCATGTTCATTGCTGCTCTACTCATGATAGCAAGGGAAGTGGAACCAGCCCACATGTCCATCGACAGATGTCTGGATAATGAAAATGTGACACATATACTCAATGACATTTTATTCAGCCAGAAAGAAAGATGAAATCTGCAGAAAAATGGATGGATTTGAAAAGTATAATATTATGCTGTTAGGGTTCAGATCTGCAGCAGGCCCCTCCCCAACAGGGCCTCACAGTTTTGCAAGCCCCCGAGAATGCAGGAACCAAGTTAACGAGCACCCTGGTCTTTGAAGACAAAATAAGCAGACTCTCCGCACCTTTTGGTCAAAGACAGCCTGCTTCTCCTTTGATGATCTTGGAAGCAGAACAGACTACTGCACTCTGGATCCATTCATGTAGGAACTGTCTTGGTACAAGCCATTTCCCCTGATAAGTTTTACAATGTATAGACTCCTTACCCCATAACCCAGATCCTGACTGACGGAAGGGGATGGAAGGGAGCCTCTTTCCCACCGAACCGTTTTTTAAAAAAAAAAATATGCTCCCGCCTTCTGCATCTCCTGAAGCCCCTCTATAAAGACTCCCAGCCCACAACCTGTACGCTGACAACTTCCCTATCCCAAAGAGAATTGTTCCGTGAGCTCTTCCTCTGCTAATAAACTCTATCCCACTGGAGTTTGTCTGTGTCCTGGTGCTTTCTCCCAACTGACCTGATTCATCTATCATAAGCAATGTAAGTCAGAAAGACAAAAACCCTGTCTTTTCTCATATGTGAATCCTAGCTTATAATGTTTGTGAATGTGTGTATGTGTGTGCGTGCGTGCATGTATGTGTGTGCATGCACATGTGCGCGCGTGTGTGTGTGTGTGTGTGTGTATGTGTGTAGAAGGGCTGGAGAGATGGCTCAGTGGTTAAAAGCACTGGCTATTTTTGCAGAGGTCCCAGATTTGATTCCCAGCACCCACATGGCAGCTAACAACTGCACTTACACACATGTAGGCAATACACTCATACACATAAAATAAAAATAACTTTTAAAAATGGATATGGGGCTGGAGAGATGGCTCAGAGGTTAAGAACACTGGTTGTTCTTGCAGAAGACCTGGGTTTGAATCCCAGCACCCACATGGCAGCTAACAACTGTCCTTAACTCCAGTTCCAGGGGATCAAACAGCCTCTTCCGTCCTCAGCGAGCACTGCACGACACAGGTGCACTTACCTACAATGCAGGCAACACACACATACACATAAAATAAGATTTTTAAAGAAAAAGGAAAAATGAAGCCACCACTTGTGCCATGACCCATGATGGTAGTCTGTCATTTCAGCAAATAGTTGTCTGAATGAAAAGGACCAGAAGTGTCCATGAAGGGAGGCTGGAAGACCCTGTTCCCCTCCATGCTGGCTTTTCTGTCCACCAGGGCATTCTAGCTCTCTGCCTTCTTTGTGAGGAGGAAGCTTCCTCCTGAGCCTCAAGCTCTAGTCATAACCATCCCAGGAAGTTGCTCACTCTGACAGAAACACCATGTTAGACATTATCTATAAAGGACATAAAAGTAAATTGTAAAGGTTCAGAGAGTTGTTGGTTTTTTTGTATATGGGTACCTTGAGCGAATAGCCTCCCCCCAAAAATCCATATTGTAAAAAAGTTAGTATTTTTTTAATTTTAAAAATCAGCACACAAAGTACTAGGTATCATTATGGCATTTTCAAACAAAGTGTGTTTCTGTAGAGTTTCCTGCCCCTCTCAATCACCCCTCTAGTCTCCTTTCTTCTTTATTGTGCATGTTTACTTTTGCCCTCACCCCATCCTTCCTCAGCACCTATTTTAACCCTTTCTTGGCCTTTTGTTTTTTCCTAGTTTTAGGCTTTACATACATTTATAGCCATTTAAAAAAATATTTTTATTTATTTATTTTTTTTGTCTTTTTTGAGACAGGGTCTCGTTGTAGCCCCAGCTGTCCTGGAACTCACTATGTAGACGAGGCTGGCCTCGAACTCAAAAAGATCCACCTGCCTCTGCCTCCCAAATGCTAGATTTGGGGCTCTCTGAGCAGCATTTCTGACACGCTTCAAGGCCTTTGTAATACTGATACTCGCTGATGTTTATATGCAAACTGAACTTAAGCCCATTTCTTCCAGTTCTTACAAATAAACAACTTAAGAACAACTGGTCACATCCTCTTCATTAAACCTCTGAAATAACCCAGGATTACAATCAAGACAACTGTTAGAGGGAGACAGACACCAAAACTATTTTTAACGCTCTCCCAGATGACATTCCATTGCTTCTGTTAACAATAAAGATTAACCTCTTTTCACTGTCGAAAAACTGTTTCTATAAATCCAGATGGCCATGCAGACCCTCAGTTCCATGATCTGTATTTTCTAAAACCATATCTGAGAAACTGATTTATTTAGAATTAAATATAAATGTTTATTCTTTGAATTATTTGATTTTAAAATGGTCGATGTCATCTATGCTCTTGTTAAATTAATATCTGCAACAGAAATATGCTTTTTATAGGAGAATTAAAACTTTTAAAGAAGATGCTTTGAACTTCTTTGAACTGATCTCTTCCGAAATGACATTCCAACTATACCAAATTTCCAGCTTCCAATCTATTCAACTGATATCTATCAGCCACAACTGTTAGATCACGCAGCTGAACAAGGCCAAACTCGAAGAGGGCGATGATGTCTTCAGTCTGATACGGACATTTGCATCTTCACCTCTCCCCTTCCCTTGATCTGAGTTCCCTCCCTTTTAAAAAAGCAAGTGTACCTAAGCATAGGCCTGAACCAAGTAACACCTAGCAAATCAGAGACCACATTTCTACAAGTGAACCAAGCAACACAGCCATGGGCTTGCAAGGTCCTTAGGCCCAGTCTAACAGAAGAGCTTTATCTCTAATCCTAAAGGCTAAGTAGATCTGAAGAGAATGTGTTGTGAATAGCTATGGTCGTACTTTCAAACCCTCCACTATTGCACTTCTCTGCTTACACTCAGTGCTCTTTTCTATCCAACATGGGATTCTGCTCCTGTGTTCTGGTTATCCAAATTTTACTTTCAATCAAGTTCTGTATCACCCTCTTCTATGTCTCAATATTCCTTAGTTCCACATATTTATCATCATTATCATTTTAGAACACTCTTATGTAGACAATGTATACAAACATGAACTTCAAAGAAAAGGTGCTGTCTTGGGTCCTCACTGTAAATGCCCCAGGCCTTACGCAGAAGCATATATTCAAAGAATGCTAGCTGAATAAATAAAACATTAGTCATTCCCACTTGCTCTGCTCTCTGTTCTCAGCTGTGAAGCCTGGGGTGCCTGCTCAGACATGGCAGAAAAAGAGAAACTTTGGAAGTGAATTCAAGGTCCTCAACAAGATACTTCTTTCCAGGAGACCTGTGTTTGCTCCCAGAACCCATCACCCCAATGGCCATAGTAGGATCTGAATAAATGCAGCTGAGTGACTAACTCACAGAAGAGAATGCCCTTTTCCTCTGTAATTCCTGGCATCCACCTAAACTAGCTCAGCAAATGACAGTAAAAAGAGTGTTCAGAGAGCGTCTTGGGAACACAGCTCAGTGGTAAAGCTCTTGCCTAGCATGTATGAATTCCTAGGTTCCAACAACAACAACAAAATTTATACAAATCAAACTTCAAGGTTTAATAACCATTTTTAAGTTTGGGGGGCAGTTAAAGATTATTTTTGTTTTATTTAGAAAAAATTTTATTTACCTTTTGCAATTTTTTAAATTATTTATTTAATAACCACATAGTTGGAAGGAGCATTTCAAACAGCACTGATATATTCAGTAACAATTTCCAGAGCTAAGATGCATCTCTTTCAAAATTGGCTGGAAATTTTTAGGTTTACAGTTGAATTAATACAGTTATACATTATTGTACTCAGTATAAACCCTGTAAGACATAATCTGAATGAAGTTTTAACCTTTAAAAAAAATCTCCATTTCATTTTAAAATATACTGTTTCATACATAAAAACTCATTTCTTTTTTAAACTGAAAATCGGCATTTTTTTAAGTGATGGATACAATAGACCCGATAAGTATTTCCCGTATTTATAATTGTGCCACCAATAGAAAATATAAACAATTGTTGCAGAAATGTCAAAATTCTTCTACTGACCCTTTTTGATTTATTTTTTTACCAGAGCAAGGATACATCTCTTTCAAAGGTGGCTGTAAATTTTTAGTTTCACAGTTGAATTAATACAGTTATATAATATTCAACTCAGTATAAACCCTGTAAGACCTAAAATTGAATGAGTTTTTAACCTTTAAAAAAGGTCTCTATTTCATTTTAAAATGTACTGTTTCTTACAGAAAGATTCATTGTTTTTGCTAATGACACTGAGATGTTGGCGTATGTGTCTCTAATCTGTATGTATCTGATTATTACTAGTCATGGTCGGTTTCACTTGGATCCTTGGCACCTGTGTATGTCTATAAAGTCATTGGGTAGATTTCAATTGTAATGTTTATCACCTCTACTAATTAACACGATGTAAATTTTTATGTTTCCTCCGCAAATATAATTCATTTTTTAAATGTGTTGATTTTTTGTGTGTGATATCACACAGAATAACCCAAACCACCTTATTCATCTATAGACATACTTCCCAGATGGTACCCTCCCACAGCCTCCCTCCCCCTACTAGAGCCCTTATACTCTGTCACCTCTGCTACTGTGCCCTGTGTTGTCGGCACTCCAGCTATTCCCCACTATTTGTCCATCAGATGTCAGCCTATCTAGAGGTCTTTGTTTTAAGAAGGTCAGCTGTTCCTCATCTAGCAGCAATCAGTTGTCAATATTCCTTTAGATAAGATTGGGGTCTGCTGTTCATTTTCCCACTTCTATGCTAGGTTACTGTCTGGGCATCCCTTGGGCCACCCTGGCCAACAACTCAAAAGAAGGTATCTCCTATCTGGCATTGTTGCTTATTATGTAGCCTTTAGCTATACATATGGATTCTTAAAAAATTATACTGGCCCCTTTAATCTTTGGTTATACTTTCCTTCCGGGTGTTTAAGGCTATACAGTTGGCCCAGATAAACCAATTTATTTTTACTCTTAAGGTTGTTTGAGGATCTGTTCCTCAGTCACATGGGTTTGGGAGGAGCCCTTGGCTCCTTTCTTTTACCAATTCTGCTTATGTGAAGATAAGTCAAAGGTCCTGCTCAACCACGGCTGGATTCACTGGGAAGCATGGAGGAAATGATTACTCTCCATTGACCCTCCTCTTTGTAGATTGGACACTGGTTCAAGTCCATCTTGTGGGGTCTCCATGGCCTCCTTGATCAAGAGGACAGGTGACCCACCACAATTACAGGGCATTTTGAGAGATGCTCATAATAAAAATAAAACTAGACATGTAGGACAATGGAATGGAATTCAAAAGTGAATTATATATTTATTGTGAAAAAAAAACCCTTAATTGTCAGTCTTTTACATCAAACACTGTAAAACGTTGGTTTAGGACAAGGAATTCATATCTTTTAATACCCTCACCCTGTAAAACTTTTGTTTATGCAAAAGTCCTGCTGTATTCCAAGAACCTGATGGCCTGGGGCTGCTGAGCCCTCACCCTTTGTACAACTCCTTCACTTCCTTTCTGCCAATTCTTTTCTCTTTTTTTTGAGACAGGGTTTCCCAGTAGCCCCAGCTACCTGGAACCCACTTTGTAGACTAGGCTGGCCTTGATCTCATAGAGATTCACCTGCCTCTGCCTCCTAATTTCTGGGACTAAAGGCATATACCACCGAGCCTAGCTTGATCCTTTTTGCCAGTTCTTTTAAAACTAGCCAACCTCAGAAAATTGTAAAGGCTTGAAACCAGCCAAAGGGGAAAAAAACAGCACTCTAGCATGAGTGATAAAAACCTATCAGAATTCAGTGTGTGCGTGCTCAATCTGAATGATGCAACACATCTTCTTACAAAAGTAAAAGCTGCCTTGACAGAGTTACTTTTGCTTTTTTGAGTGTTCTTTGTGTGGTATCAGTGGTGTCCTTGGACCCCAGATTTTATTTCTGACATTTGCAATATATATAATATATATGATGTGATATATATATATAATATTTCCAAAAGTTTTTTGACAAAAGAATAAAATTCAGTAAAGGATTTTTTTCAATAAATGACACTAAGACAATGACTCACTGAATATCCACATGCAAAAAGATTCATTTGAAGCTTTTCTTCATAAGGAACCATAAATTTAGATAAAACAACTAAAATTACATAATTATTAGATGAAATCACAGCAATACATTCTGGGTCAAGGAAAAAATTTATTCATTCATTCATTTATTTATTTAAGACAAGGTCTCTTATGTAGCCCAGTGTACTGCTTAGTTTTTGTCAACAGAAAATAGAGTCATCTTGAGAGGAGGAACCTCAATTAAGTTATTTTCTCCAAGGAATTAGCCTGTGGCCATGCCATTTGCTTAATTATTAACTGATGTAGAAGGGCCCAGTCCACTGTGGGTGGAGTTATCCCTAGGCAGGTGGGCCTGAGCTGTATACGAAAAGTAGCTCGGCAAGCCAGGAGGCAAGCAAGTAAGTAGTATTCCTCCATAGTTTCTGCTTCATCTCCTGCCTGAGTTCCCTCAGTAATGGACTGAAAGCATAAGATGAAATAAACTTTCCTCCCCAAGTTGCTGGTGGTCACAGTGTTTATCGCAGTAATAGAAAAATAAACAAATAAAAGAAAAAGACATATTTGAGGAGGAAGCATAAAAAATTTACTTCATGTTAATTAGCAGAGGTGATAAAGATCACCACTGACATCTACCTGATGACTTTATATCCATACCTAGGTGTCAAGGATCTGAGTGTAACCGACTGTGACTAGTAGTAATCAGATACATAGAGAGTAAAGACACATGTTCAAACATCTAAGTGTTAGTAGCTTTAAAAATGTAAGAAACAGCATATTTTTAAATGAAATGGAGATCTTCTTTAAAGGGTAAAACCTCATTCAATTTTATATCTTATAGGGTTTATACTGAGTTCAATATTGTATAACTGTATTAAATCAACTGTGAACCTAAAAATTTACAGTCACTTTTGAAATAGATGTATCCCTGCTCTGGAAATTATTACTGAATATGTTAAATGCTTCTTCTAATCATGTGGCTATTAAATAAAAATAAATAATTTTTAAAAAGAAAACTATAAATCAAAATCACTTCCTACACAGTGGGAGAACTAAAAATTAAAAAGACAGTACAAATAAGCATGTAAGGAAATTAGAATCCCTACACACTGCTGGTGGAAATGAGAAATGGCACAACCACTCTGGAAAACAGTCTGGCAATAGTTATATTAGATTTACAATGTGACTTAGTAATTATACATCTAGGTACACACTCAAAGCAATGAAAACATGATTGACCCAGTGACTTAGACATTTATGTCTATCAGAGCCAGAGTGGAAACAACTGCTTCATCACAAAGATAAATGTTCACAAGACTTTACTCTGAATCTAATAGAAGGTCATACTTAAGGCAGAGATCAGGGCTGAAGAGATGGCTCAGCAGTTAAGGGCATTTGCTGCTCTTGCAGAGGATCCAGATTCAATTCTGAGCACCTACATGGCGGCTAACAATGGTTTGTAACTCCAGTTCCACGAGAATCCAACGTTCTCTTCTGACCTCTGTGGGCACTGTACAACATGGGTGCACTTATACACATTCAGGTAATACACTCATACACATAAAATGATTTTTTTTTAAGATAGAGATCAGAGGTATATAGGTATGCAGTTAGCTGAGGCAGTGCACTTGCCTAGCACGCACAAGGTTCTAGGAGCACAAAAAGAGAAAAAGAAATAGACAGTGGTCAAAAAACTTATTTTATATGCTGTAGAGATGTTTCAGCAGTTAACTGTGCCCTTGTCAAGAAGAAGACCTAAGTTTAGGAATTCGACACCTCTGACATCCACGGATACCTGCATGTAGGCCAACATACCCACACATAGACACACAGACAAAGACATACAGACACACACAATTTAAAAAAACAATAAAAAATAAATCATTAAAAAAACAACTTTTTTATGAAAGGCCGGATAGAAAATTTTGGAGGGGGGGGTCGAGGGTCACATACTATTAAAATATATAAGAAGTATGCTGGAGTTCACTAGAATTTTATTTATGAACATCATACTTCCTATTTTATAAAGTTTTCATATATTATAAAATACTTCTCATTTGTTTTTAATTATTTTCATCATTTAAGAGCCATACCAGAAAAGAGGCTGTGGCTGGCTTTGGTCCACAACCCATAGCATGCTGCCTTATCCAGAGACCTAGGTTAAAACAACCTACATGCAGGCAATACACACATATACATAAAAATAATAAATAAAATTTTAAAAAAAACAGTTCACAGAACATTAACCATTACCAGCTTTTAAATGCATTAAAGCAAATAAACTTTCCCATTGCTTTCTCTTGCTAAGGCAAATTAGGAGCCAAAAAGACTAAGCTTTTGTAAAGCTACAAAACACAAAGTCTTGTTCTTTTGTGACAGCTTTTTATATAAGTGTATGTCTATGCACATTGGACACACATGTTTGTGAATATTTTTATATATGTTCTTTTCAGAAAAATTGAATAGTTCAGTCTTAAACTGTATAACGGTACAGGGAAAAGCACTGGAAAGAGTAAACACTCAACATGCAGAGGCAGGAAGGCAGATGGAAGGACACAGCATAAAGGCTGATGCTATCAGAATGTGGGCACCTTTTCCCCATGCTCTGACTACATGTTTGACTTTCCTTCAACTCAATTTGTGTCTTCTTCAATCTTAATTTCAAATGAACATAAAAACTGATAGAGAACATTCAGAAAAAGAAATGAACAATATAAAAACGTATCACATAAAAATGAAATAAATGAGACTGACAAGAAAAATAAAGGGAGGGACAAAATAGTTTTCCAGATATTCAGACCAATATAGGTCTTACACCATTCTCTAGGGCTGGCCCAGGACACTGAGATGAAACTACAAAAGGCACACTGCAGACAAAGGAAGAAACAGCTCGGTTAGGATTCAAAGAAGTAGAAAATTAATGAACCATAAAAGGGCTATGACAAAGCATGCCTATAATGACCACCATGACAACTAAAAAAATCTGTAATTCAAACTAAGACTAAATATATTTGCTTAAAAGTAATCAGTTTAAAATTCTCCCAGAGTTTCCCAGAAGAATGTTAACAGATACTATTTGACAAAAGGGACCCAAGACAAAGGAGACTACAGAAACACTGGAGTCAACAGTTTTCCTCACCATGGAATTTTTCAGTCTTTAATATGTGTAGCAAATCTTTTCAACTCAAAAATGTTACTTTCCAAATTCTTCTGGGAATGGAACCCTTTTTATCTTCCCCAGACCCCTCCCTTGACAAGACAATACTGGCTTTATTGGTAATCTGATCTGGGAAATACTGTTCACGTATGCACATATGTACCTGAGTGTTCATTTTATTTTGTCAACTCTGGGAAAATGAATTTTCAAATTTAATAAAAAAGCATTACTCAAAAATGAAGTTAAAACAGAAGTTTGAAATTCACTTAATTACATAGAAGAAACAAAATCATCATATACAATACTGAGTAAAATCAAAATGTGTGCAGTTTCTTAAGATTATATTAAAAAATAGATGTTTTGTGAACAAAAATAAACTATAATAAATGAAAGGAAATTATTAAAGTTCACATTAACTCAACAGATCAATCAAACATTTCTCCTTTTAGAACATGTAATGACACCTATTCACTCTCTTCTGGTATAAATGTACTTCAATCTAAGAAATGAAAATTTTATACTATTCTTCAAGAAGTTAAAAGGCTGTGATGTTTTCAGAAATCTAGCACACCAAATTGCAGGGGTGGGGGGATCAAAGAAACAAAAAAAAACACTGGAATGTAGAAACCCTAATTCACTTAGAGAATCCTAAATGCACTGAGCCAGTCTGCAGGAAGGTTAATGCATCTTGTGGGGTTGGGGCTCTCCTGGGCTGTGCCCCTGTGAATTATCTTATCTCAGCTAAGCTTGGCCACCGACACAATGGCTCACAGATAATCTGCACAGCTGGAGGCATTCGCTCACAGTATCTTACCTCACACTCTCACACTCATGCCACTGGAAAATGAAGTGTTAGCACAGGTCTTGTCCAGACTCTGCAGAACACTTTCCTAATTTAGAATCCAGCATTTAACTGTAGTAGCATTACAAAACCACCATGAACAGCCTCCCCATTTCAAAACATAAGCAGTATTATTAGTCAAATACATTTTTTAAAAGATGAAAATCTCAGGACCACAGCTGTCTTTCTATAGAAAATAGAAAGAGAAGTCTAAAGCTTTTAGGTAGATGATCGTGGGTACTAAAGAGATGGCTCAGGGTTAAGAGCACTGGATGCTCTTGCAGAGGACATGGGTTTGGTTCCCAGCAACCATATAGTAGTTAACAACTATTTGTAACTCCAGTTCCAGGGGATGCAACACCTTCTTCTGACCTCTGTGGGCACTGCATGACATGGGTGCACTTACATACATGCAGGCCATACACTCATAAACGTAAAATAAAAATAATAAAATATTTTAGATAGATGATCTTAAAGGTGTATAGTTAAAGGGTATGTAACAGTTTATTTTGTACATGCACACATAAATCCTTAGTAACAAGTACTGTGTTCAAAGCTTTTTCCATAATATTTTATTTATTATCTTTTATACTCTAGTAAGAAGACAATGTTTTTAATCTCTGTTCAGATGAGGTAATAAAGGTCCACACAAAAGCCAGGACACCCACCAGAGAACAGTCCAGGAACACGAGCGGCTCAGTCCAGAAGCTGTGCTCTTAACTACCACTCTACATCACCTTCACTGGGTCCCAACGTGTAGTGAGAAGAGATGCTGCACAAAGCAGAAATACAACTACCCACCTAATGACTGGGGCCCACTCTCAGCACAACCGGATGTCCCTGCTGGCCTTCCACCCCCCAGCTGATTTTTCTTCATACACACAGAAATAAATTTAGGGAGCTGGAGAGATGGCTCCGCAGTTAAGAACACTTCCCAACATCTACATAGTGGCTATCAACTATCTGTAATTCTAGTTCCAAGGGATCTGACACCCTCTTCTTGCCTCTGGGGACACTGGATGCACATGGTACACTTCCACACATGCAGGCAAAACACTTAAACACAAAATAAAAATAATAAATAAAATATTGTTTAAAAATTTAGTCTTAGCTAGTATTTTTCTAAATTTAAAACTAATGAAAACAAAGCTCATCAGTAATCTCGGACGACCCAAGTAATCTCAGCTATGAATGACTCTGGAGGACATGGTTCACTCAGCCTACTGAGCACGAAAAGGGGTCAGCTCTTGATCTTAACTTCTCTGACCTGGTGTTCAGTTTCTAAACTGTGACTGTTTGGGCATAAAATGTTCCTGAAGGTTCATGCGCTGGTTGATCACAGGCTGGTATGGCAAGAGCTGACAGGCTCTTGAGGACTATAATTGGCTCTCCAGCCTGAATGGTCTGTCAGGAGGGAGGGAAGAGGTCACTGCCTTTGAAAGGTATATCTTGTTCTCAGCCTCATTCTCTCTTGTGCCCCCCCCACCTCTGCTTCATGACTGTCAAGGAGTAAGCAGCTTTTCTCCCCCACGATACTTTTCCTTGCCACAGGCCTAAAAGAGTAAGCCACCCTTAGACTGAAACTTCGAGAACCATTAGTCTTTTTAAGTTGTTTTTCTGGGGAATTTTGTTACAGAAACAAAAAAGTCCACCATATATATGTCCACACTGAAATGGTCTTTTCAGTTTTTAGGGAAGGAACGCACAATGAATTTTCCTACAGCATACTCTGTGCTCACTCTCACCAAAGCAGCCCATACAATTCCCCATTGCAACAGCTCTACAGCACAGACTGGACATAGGGGATTGATGTGGTTTCATTCATCAGGCAACAAATTCTTGAGTGAGGTCTTAGGAAAACAGAAACAGCAGTACAGCACTGTATCTGACAGTACAGTAGGTGCTGGGGATGCATTGTTTAATGAGAAAGCAATACCCCTGTCCTCGTGTAGCTTAGGGCCTAGTGTAAATAACAAACCAAGTCTGCTTTAATCTACTGCCTACAGAATGCACGTGCTTCTGGCCTAAATAACATGATTTTGGAATGTCAACATCATTAATCAAAGTGTAATTTTTTTTCTTCTTAGTCATTACTATTCTCTAGGTAAAGCAACGACCTTCAGGAATGCTGCCTGGGTCCTTTGAACACTTTTATCTATATCTCTAAGTTCTTGCAAAGTATATTGATGAAGGAAGAATGCCAAGAGAATTTATGACCAAAGCAAACAAGGAAGATGTAAATACGTGAGGAAATGCTAAGAAACAGCAAGCAAGCACTGAGTAAGGAGCGCACCATGCTGTGCTGTGTTGTTGCTTCCAAACCTTAAGTCTTCATTTCTTCTTGATCATTTAAGACTACGTAGCTCTCAAATGAGGCAGCATGTGCTGGATGAAGTTCTCTAGAGTCAGAAGAACCATCTAAATCTCAACTATGACACCATCCAAATGTCAAGTTTAGCTTTCTCTCTTCACTTCAGTCACTCACCTCCAAAAGTATCCTGAAGCATTTCACATAGCAGAAAGAGCAAAGGCTCTGGCTTATCATGTTCACTCTCTCTTTAGATTTCTGTCTGGACTTCTGCTCACTGTGTAATCTCTCTTAGCCTTACATTCCATATCATCCTAAGAATTACTAACTGTGTGACCTTGGGAAATTATGGGTTCTCTCTGATTCTCATTTTACCACTATAGCATGGAGATAACAATAATCAGGGTGTGCCCATAAGGATTTGATGGTCCCTAAAAATTGAATACAGTAGTGACTGACCCTGGCATGTTGCTAGCTCTCAACCAACATTAGAAGCTCTTGTTATTAAAATAAACAGCAATGTGGTAAAGTATCACACATATAATTATATAGGTATACAGTTGGAATTCAATAAAATATAGCTAGTAATATTTTCTAAATCAAATTAAAATACTTATTAGACATGCCAAATGAACCTAGTGGTCATTTACATATTGATCCATTTATCCATGGCAAGTTCTTAAAGGATAGCCCCAGCTCAGCAGCTTAAACCTTTCATTAGAAATAAAAATTTCAGCAACTTGCTCAAAACACTAATTTTCAGGCCATAATCCAGATCTAGTGACTCAGAAGCTCTTAGGAGGTCCAGCCATCTGCTTTAATAAGCCTTGCAAGAGAGTCTAAGTCACCTGAATCTTAGGAACCAACAGTATTGGAAAAAAAAAATCTTATTTTTAGGTTTTTAAGAACTCAAAATTTGAAATTTTCTTAATAAGTAGTATTTTTACAGTAGCTTTTTGTAAATACAATACTTCAAAATTGTCCTTGTCCTAACTATGAACACAGAGCAGAGTCTCTCTCTCTCTCTCTCTCTCTCTCTCTCTCTCTCTCTCTCTCCACTATAATCTCAACTTGGGGGTTTCCATTTCTTTCCAGCCACCAAATCAGAAACAAATCAAAATGAAGAGCAGTATGACTGGTCCAGTGGAGCCATGAACTGACTGACTCACTGTGTGGCAGAGGACATCTACACATGAGCAAACTCAGCTCTCCGGAGACATGACGGAACAGAAACAAAAATGTGTAGTCACTTGGCTGTCTCCCACACAGTAACCAAGCACACTACTAACAAACAGGGTGTGGTCCAACATTGGAATCCAGGGCCTCTTCCTCTCCAAATGATTCAATCAATTATGTATTAATAAATAAAAATTTAGAAAAATAAATCATTAGCACAAGCATCCTTCACACAGCATTATGAAATGAATTTACATAACCAATCAATGCTGAAGAATATCCTTCCTCTGTAAACTGACATTCAAGCCTTCACAAGGAAAGCACATCATGTGGACTGCTTCAGGCTCCAGTTTTCTAAAATCTACTCATCCCCTTAAATCAGTCCTCCAGAACACAGCTTCACAGTCCTGGATCAAGTTTTAATTCTGGGTCCAAGTAAACAAGTAAAAGGAGTCCTGTGACTCTGATCATTGCCGAAGTGCTTCAGAAAATAAAGGCTTCCTTCTTTCCTGTCCCCAACCCTTCCACACCACAGGCAAAGCTAAACTGTAAAGTACTTAAATCTTCGGTGCCATTTCTCATATTAGTGTCCTACGCATTACAAGGCAACAACACAGCGACATGGAATCGCATGTGATCAGTAATAACAAGCAGTTATGGAAAAACTCTAGTTTATTAAAACACTGAGTATCCTAGATAGAATCAGAATAAACAAATACTGTAAATAATTATTTAAAAAGAATGCCATCAATTTTTTATTTGGTTTTTCAAAACTATTTTAAAATATCATTTCTATTCTATGAGTATATTGTCTGCATGTAGATAGGTGCATCTGTGTTGTCATGCAGTGCCCATGGAGGTGAGAAGGGGGCTCTGATGCCCTGGAACTGGAGTTACAGATGGTTGTTAGCCACACTGTGGGTGCTGAGAATGGAACCTAGGTTCTCTGCGAGAGTAGCCAATGCTCTTAACCACTCAGTCATCTCTCCAGTCCCCAATTTTATATTTTAAAACAATTCTGCAGACAAATTTGGCTAACTAAAGCCAAACGTATTTTCAATAGCAACCATTTTACTCATATTATAAAACTACGGTTTATATTATGGTAAAAATGAATAAATGTTCCTGCTACATACTTTGAAGGTAAATAATCCAGAGACAGCAGACAGGAACATGTTAACAGACTTACTCTGTAAAGTTCTCTAAAGGAGGATGACTGGAAAGGAACACACTCTTGCCAGAACACTCTGTGTGGAGCGGCCTTAGTCATTCACACCAGCACTCTAGCATTCAAATGTATTTGGAAAAAAGCCAAAGACCAGAGATGGATGCTCCCCAGCAAGTAGACTTCACCACAGCCGTCTACTTACTTTAAACAAGTATAATTTTAATTCTGGTAAATATAAAATAAGGCTATGAAAAATTGCCTTCTGCAAAAATCATTATTTTTTTTAAATCCTTACCAAACATTTTAAGGAAAAAGACATCTCACATGTAGACGTAATAGTAATTTAGGCAGTCATTTAACATCACTTGTGCTCTCTCTTCTCAGTCCTATAGGTTTTCAAATGCTGACCATGCCAGATCAGCCCCGTGCACTGAGGATGTACACAGTGGCACAATCACAAGTTCCTAAATCACAGAGATGAATTAGCAAACTGTTGAAACTCTAAGTTATAGAGAAATAAGCATGATGCCACAGTTCAGGGTGACTGCAGGAGCGGCAATACATCACAATGCCCAAAGAAATGGAAGCAAACTCTGAACACAGCACAGGATGGTTTGGAAGATGCCCTGCAAATGTGCCTCTGAGAAGGACAACCAGGGGACTCCAAAGCTGCCAATCTCAGGCTTATGACAAATCCCTGATTCCCCTTCTGTGAGAGAGGGTGGAAGAGGAAAGGAAGACAGGATGAAAGACTACAGGCACCAAATAACTTCAAAAGTCAGGGCAGTGGGCACGGCAGAGGGATGGTCAAGCAAACAGCAGGACTTCCGTAACTCCTCAATGCCCGGGCCATACTCCAAGGTAGGAGGCAATCAGCCACTGTTTCTCCTCAACAGATTCTGAACCCCCAACTCCAGCATTTTCCAAAATGATAAGCCAAAACGGAAAGTACTGGAGACTACAGACATGGGTGTATGATGGCAGCAAAGGCCACCTATGTGGTCTCAAGCTATCAGGGTCAGTCCACTGGTTGGCATGCTCAACAACATGCTGTCATGCTGTGTACTATGCTTCACACTTAGACAGATCACTTAAATCCTCACACCAGCTACCATTACCACCAAGTTACAGACCAGGGCAAGAAGGCTAGTTCACAACACTAACACACGCAGAGCCTAGACATCACCTACACCTGCTCTGTCTCACAGGCAAGCATTCTAGCAGGAACTTCTGCTGCTACCAGTGCCTGGCTTACATGTCCATGAGTCACAAACCCTGCAGGAAACATCGTCCTTCCCACTATGCTCTAAGCCCGCACAATGTGCTGTTGGTAAAACGAGAAAAAAACCTTATGAAGAAAGGTCTATTTTAGGACTAGCCAATCCAGAGCCCCACTGTCCAAACGGGCAGAACTGCCAAGAAAAGTTCTCCTTGGAGTCATAACACGGGGGAAAGGACCAGGGTAAAATAACTCAATAACACTGTGAATGAAGTTCCCAGAAAAGAGAAGCCACATGTGCATTAAAGATTCTATAGGCCTAAATGAGTGATAAGAACCTAGTGATTGTGGAGAGGTGCAATACTGTGGATCTAGAACCAAATTATTTTGGGCTATATATTTAGTCTCCTTAATAGCCATTCACTGCCTACTTCTGTGCCTCCCTCACACTCTTGTGACTATCAGGTAAAACCTTCAGGGATGTATTAACAAGCCCCTAGCTTATACCAAACCAAAAGCTAAGAATGTCATAAGGCCATTTGGACCCTCAGCAGACATTTCCTGCTTTGCTGGACCCCGCCAACCTGGTGTTCCCAGCAAAGTGTTTGAAACGTGCTTTGAGTTACAACTTTTCTTTTGTTCTATAACTGTAAAAATTTCACAAAACCATATTTACATTGAACTTGTTTACTTCCTTTGAGGTGACAGTTTTATTTCACACTGACAATACTAAATGCAAATCAACATTGTAAAACAAAAGTTTAGGAAACGCTAAAAGTGTAAGTACCATTTCAAAGAGGACACATGTTCCCAGTCTGAGTCAGTCCCTGCTGGCTCAGGAAGCAAAGAGAAAAAAATCTCCACCATGTTGCTTATCTAGTGCACAAGCCTAGACTGGGTACATCCTGGGAGCACCAGCAGACAGCACCATGCCCCACCCCACCCCCAACCATCTGTTCTTACTTCTCTCCTGCCCTAGGAACCTTCTGGTGCCTCCTTGCCCTTGTTGTGTGTCCTAACTGGACACAGAATGCACATAGAAGGCTCCAGATTTTATGAGTGACTTCCCCTTCTTTTTCTTTTCCTTTTCATCAATTATTCTTCCCTTTTCTTTGGTTTTTATTTTGTTTGTTTGTTTGTTTGTTTTTGACAGGGTGTGCTGGATAGCTTTAGTGTCAACTTGACACACCTGGATTGAGGGAGCTTCAATTAGGGAATTTCCTTCACTGGCCTGGCCTGTGGCCATGTCTGTGGGGCATCTTCTTGATTGTTGAGTGATGTGGGAGGGCCCAGCCCACTGTGGGTGGTGCCACCCCTTGGCAGGTGGGCCTGTGTTGCATAAGAAAGCAGGCTGAGCAGGACAGGGGAACATACCAGTAAGTAGTGTTCCTCCATGGCCTGTGCTCTAGCTCCTGCCTCCAGGTTCCTGCCCTGAGTTCCTACTCAGGGCTCCCGGATGAACTGTGACCCAGGAGATGTAAGATAAATAAACCCTTTCCTCCCCAAGTTGGTCAGAGTGTTTTGTCACAGCAATGAAGAAACAAACTAGGACACAGGGTCTCCCTGTAGCCCCAGCTGGTCTGGAATTCACTATGTAGACCACGCTGCCCTCACAGAGATCTGCCTATTTCTGCCTCCTGAGTGCTGGGACTAAAGGCATGTACCACAACGCCCAACCCTGTATCTTCTCATTTTTAATACTTATCCTTTCCCCTAACACTTACATAACATGATTCTATTTGTATTAAAACCTCTTCATAGTATACCTTTCATTAACAGGTGTGTACAAGGCAAGAAAGCATTGGGACCTCCCCGCCCCCTTCCACATTCACCCTGAGTATATTCAACCTTTCCAGTGAAGACAGAAGAAAACAGTACAGGAAAATATTTTTCTAATATGAACATTTTCTAACCAAAACCCATACACTGCCTTTATTTTGTAACCACATGGCCACCTAAAACAAGTGCCCACCATTCTTTTCAGTGAGAGAAACTAAGACTAACTTACCGGTGTGGCAATCTTGTCCTTAAATCTTTGGTCAAACATGGAAAAGGTCACAAGGAAGCCAAACTCCCTCCGCCTAGCTAACAACACAAACTTTGGCAGCCCAGTGCCCCAGAGCATTTAGGGACATTTCTCTTTCTTTATCTCAGGTAATGCTATAATCTTTAGACATAACAAAAGAAAGCTAAAGGGCTCTCTTCTGACATACTGGAGTTTCCATCAGAAACTTTCATGCACAACTCCTGGGATTACAAGTCTACCTTGTGCTGATCCGAAAACACCACACAAGAATGGCGGCAGCTGGTGGATGGGAGTCAGCCAAGACTATTTGTGAGCCTTCTACCTCCTTAATATGACTCTACATTGAACTGGAAATTATTTTAAGTTAATTTTGTTTGGATTTTTGTGTGCTTGAGACTGAACCCAAGGTCTTGTGCCTAATAAACAAGTACACAGTCACTGAGTAGTATCCCTGACCAAATTTAAAATTTTGACCTCTAACATACTCCAAGAAACAAACAAATCTGATGTTATGGCATGAAGCTACTAGACCAGCCTCCATTTATTGGCTGTTGTAGCTAAAATACCTATTTTCTGAATTGTTACTGTATGTAGCATAATTAAACCTTAATTTTTAAAATTTGTCATTTTATATTTTTTAAAAGGTGGGGAGGGGAGTTACCTATTCCAAAAAAATTTCCAAATAAAAGAAGATTTTTGAATCCTGGTAGTCTAACACCAAAGGTTATGTGTGTGCAACCAGTAAATTCAACCATCTAGAAGGTTGTTGCCAGAGTGAATGATTTCATGTACACAATGTGTATTACACACAGGATACATATTCTAGCCTGACACAGTGATGGGCCTTAGGAATGAGTGACATGGCCTCTATCCACAAACAGCTTAATATCTGGACATGTATAGCAAAGTATCCTTCTATTCAGTCATCAATTTATGAGCTATTTGTGAGTAGTCCAGTGCAACAGGCCTGGCATGCAGCAGGCCCCCACGAATGATCTGCCTGGCACTGGTCCTATGGTTCCCTTAACAGCAGCCCTCATTTGTGCTTCTCTGTAGTGCCCTCTACCCACAAGTGTGTGACCTGATTACCATCCTCGAATAGTAGCTATCTACATTCCAGAAGATTTGGAAGACCTCTGTGCCCCACCCACTCACCGATCTCCAGATCATGACAGCTATGAAGACTGCTGGGCCAGCAGCAGTCACACAGCATCTCTTCATCAGAGAGCTTGCTTCCACAGCAGCCTCCGGAGATGGGAAAACCTTCCTGGGCTTCAGCTCAGGGACTGCACACGCTGAACCTCACCACAGCCTATCTCTGCCCTAGGCTGTGGAAAAGGGTCCCTCACAATAAGTCCTTCTCCTACAAACTTGGGAGAGGGAGGCGAATACAGGCATCCTTCCATAGTTCATGATACATTTCCTCACAGCAGTATCATAAAGCAGGTCCCAACTTCCACCTCTTGTCAACACACTACATGTTTCAGCTTCTGGTACTCACCAAGTTCTCTACTAAAAGATGCAACTAGAGAGTGGGCATTCCCTTCCTGAGGGCCACCCTCAGAATCTGAGAAGGGTTGTACTGGGGAGGGAGGTGTTGGTACATCTTTCCAGTGATTCTGATATGTCCCTGAAATCAAAATCCTTTTCATAGCCTTCTACAAAAAGCTGATTGCATTGTCGCCCCTCCACATTGTATGATGGTTTAAATGAGAAGGCTCCACCTAGAAACGTTTCCTATTTCCAATTTCAGATCTCTCCACAAAAATAGGGGGAGACAAAGTGACCAACAGTTAACTGTGAAATGATACGAATTATTTACCCAAGAATTTGGAAGGGTTTAGTGAAATTCAACAATTCCATGGAAACTGTGCTCGTGTGCTTTTCTAAAGAACGCCTATCAGACTGTCAAAGTGGTCCACAGCACACACTTAACAGTCAGCCATGAGCCACAGCTATTAACTCCGTCCCAGAGAAATGCAGACCAAATCCCAGGCGTAACAGCTATTCCTAACTTCTACTCACAGCCCAGTTTTATTCTCATCTAATCATCTGCCATCCAAATAAATCAGACTGCAGAACTTGAATATTGAAAAGGAAATAATTCTTACGAAAATGCCACTTTTCCATGCCCAAACATGTAATTACTATAGATTCCTTAAACGGCTGAAATTTTTTTAGTTCAAAAATATTTTTCTAGTATCATAAAATACATGGTAGTCAGTGGGTACTTACCTTCCCACATCCATCACTACACACAAGTCACACACCAAATAATGTGTTTAAATTGGATATGAAATTGATATTCAACAGCTGTGCTTCAGAGCTGTGCACCAATCACTGCCTAATGCACATACAAAACAATTCTAGGATGTGAATGAAAAACTCACCTTCATGAGATGCTGATTTATCCATTTTGTAAATGTTTTCTTTTGAACTTTGTCCCGCTCATCTGGAAAAAAAAAAAAACAACCAAAAAAACATAAAGTTAGAAAGATATATGCATGGGAGGTGTTCTGTTATATAGTTAAGAAAAAATGGTATATTGAACTTTGTCCCGCTCATCTGGAAAAAAAAAAAACAACCAAAAAAACATAAAGTTAGTAAGATACATGCATAGGAGGTGTTCTGTCATATAGTTAAGCAAAAATGGTATAGTCATAAGATATCCTTCTGGGCATTCAAATTTTGTTACATATTAGCAACTTTGAGCCTGTAAGAAAGTGTTGCAAGCTGGATACTTGCACCTCACAGTGAGTGGCCTTGCCAGGTTTGTTCCTAAAGACAGCACAGAGCAGAGGGAGGGTGCAGAGAGGTGAGAGAAGGCTTCGAGAAAGAACAACTGCAATGCTTCTCAGCATCAAGTTATTATTTCAGTGGGGCTGGAGAGATGGCTCAAAGGCATTGGTTCAATTCCCAGCAACCACATGACAGCTAACAACTGGTTTTAACTCCAGTACAGGGGATCTGATGCCCTCTTCTGGCCTCTGAAGGTATTGCACAACATGGGTGCACTTGCCATACATGCAGGCAAAACACTCACACATATAACAAATTATCAAGCTATTATTTCAAAGGTGAAACATCATCTTCCCACACCTTGTGCCAACATCCAAAACTATACTACCTTCTTCCCTCCCACTTCTAGTTTCCTGTTTCTCCTCTCTCACCTCCCTGCACCTGGGGACACTTTCTAATCTTTGCCACAGGGGTCTTCTCTTCTCTCTCACCCACAATTCTAGGTGTTCTCTATCCTTTCCTCAGGAGCAAGATGAATTGATCTTCACCTCCTCTTCTCTTTTTTGTTCATCTCCGAACCTCCTTAAACTATTGTAATGGAACTAAGGTTTCTTTGAAAATGCTCCATGATAACTTAAATATAAACCAAAGTACAGAAATCAATTAGGAAAAATATCTGCAGCACCAAACAGAGGTTACTAAGATTAACATTCAAAAAATCCAAAATAAAAACAGATGAGCACCTTAATATATAAGCATGCAAACAGGAAATCCATTTTTAAAAACTATGCCTGCAGGTACACACTTAAATAATAAAAGAAAATAACACAGAGAAGCTTTTAAAATATTTAATATTATTTTAATATTTAGTTTTTATCATTTAATGTTTTTTAAATATTTTATTTATAATTTTTATGTGTATTGCCTGCATGTGTATAAGTACACCTGTGTCATGCAATGCCCGCAGAGGTCAGAAGAAGGTGTAAACTCCCCCAGTACTGGAGTTATGGATGGTTGTTAGCCACCATGTGGGTACTGGGAATCAAACCTGGGTCCTCTGCAAGAGCAGTCACTGCTCTTAACCGCTGAACCATCTCTCCAGCCCCAGAGAAGCTTTTTAATCTATAAAACTTCCAAGACATAATAGTCCTGTTGAAAAGCACACAGGCAACAGGTACTCATACATGGCAAGAGGAAGTGTAATTTGATTTCAATCTTCTAAACTTCCATAGTCACTCATGATATGACCATGTTTAAACTAAAGCTAATTCAATAAAGAAACAATTCAATTTCCACACTATAGTAGACACAAATAGAAAGCAAAAGTGTCAATTTAACACCCCTGGGAAAAGTGAACCTCAGTTGAGGAATTTCCTCTAGCAGACTGGCCTGTAGGCATGTCTGTGAAGCAGTTTTTTGACTGTTGAGTGATGTGGGAGGCCCAACCCACTGTGAATGGCGCTACCCCCATCAATTGGTCCCAGGTTGTATCAGACAGCAGGCTGAGCATAGGTCACAGGAGCAAGGCAGTAAGCTGTGTCCTCTGTGGTCTAAACTTCAGTTCCTGTCCTGAGTTCCTGCCAGACTTCCCTCAAAGACTGACAGTAATTTAGAAGTTTAAGATGCAATAAACCCTTTCTTCCCCAAGTTGGTTTTGTTCAGAATGTTTTATCACAGCAGTAGAAAGTTAACTAGAACAAGTGGAAAGCACAGATACAGAACATTCCAATATCATGTTAATCCCAACCAGACAGCCCTTCCCCAGAACAAAGCCTCAAGGGATAGAATCCTTCTAGAGCAACTTGTCAACACATTAGAAAAAAAAAAAAAAGAAAGAAAACTTTAAAAAACATGCACATCCTTTCTCCTAGCAAGTTTATAATTTATTCTACAGTTATATAATGGTATGCACAAAATATACCTATGAGAATATGCATCACTGTTTACAAGAGCAATCAAATTTTGAAAAGAACATAGTGTTCAACAAGAGGGAGATGATGAACAAATTTTTAATAAAGTATCCAATGGTTGTTCAGATGTAATATTTTACAAAGGTGCGCAATGACCATGCCCTAGTTAGCTTTAACTGTCAACCTGACATGGCCTAGAGTCATCTAAGAAAGGAGTCTCAATTGAGGGACTGCCTAGATCAAATTGGTCTGTGTGCATGTCTGTGGGGAATTGTCTTGATTGTTATTTGATGTAGGAGGGCCCAGGCAACTGGGCTGCACCATTCCCTAGGCAAGTGGTCTAGGACTGCATAAGAAAGCTAGCTAAGCCAGAACCTTTAAGCAGGCCAGGACGCAGTGTTCCTCCATGGTTTCTGCTGTGCTTCCTCATCTGTAAGTTCCCTGGTCCTGCACGAAACAGCAAGCAGTCCTGCCTTAAAGTTCCTGCCTTGAGTTCCCACTCTGGCTTCTGTTAACGATGGAAGTGTAAGAGGAAATAAACCCTTTCCTCTCCTATGTTGCTTTGGGTCAGAGTTTTATCACAGTAACGAACAGAGAAGCAAACTACAACAGACGGCGTATGGCTCAGTGTTCTCTGAGGACACCAACTGAAATTCATAGCTTCATAGTGATTTCTTTGCTGAAATCCTTCCATGAAACCTCTTCTTTTAACTCTGGGCAAAACGAAACTTGTTTGAACATAACCTATCATTTGGTTCCTCCTGGAACAAGCACCTTTTCTGTTTGCAAATTTTCAGTCTATTTCTTGACTTCACATATAATGTTAAAACAACAGAGAAGGAGCCAGGCGTGGTGGCGCATGCCTTTAATCCCAGCACTTGGGAGGCAGAGGCAGGCAGATCTTTGTGAGT